>NC_133779.1:12136289-12207693 GCF_003597395.2 Chelonoidis abingdonii | reverse complement strand
CAACCTACTCTTAATAATATCCTCAGAGACGTGAGATTCCCACACTCCCTTAGCAAATTTATTCTCTTCCAGTTGTTTACACTACCCTGACAGTTAGGAGGACTTTTTCCTAATGCCGCAACTAAATTCCCTTGACTGCGTTTAGCCTTCCTTCTGTGTTCTATCATTAGGAGGCTTGAAGGTGAACAAGTTTTCTCCCTCCTCCTGGCTGACACCCTTTTAGACTACTGAAAATCACTGCTATCATGTTCCCCTACTCAAGGCTTTCCCTCTTTTTTTTCAAACTATAATAAACTCAATTCTTGTCAAGCCTTTGTCCTTCGTAGCGGTTCTAAATTGTGGTTTAAGACCTTTTACATCATTCTTGGCATCCTGGACAGCGGTCTCTGCCGTGGCTACCTCGAGGAACCCACGTACAGCAGTCGGGTGCTAGACTGATGCCCAGATGACACGAGCACTCAATTTTATTAGTGTATAGTTTCACACAACTCTGGGTTTAGCAGGCCAATGCTCAAACCACCGAACTATCCTTCCCTCCCTTGCTGGATTGGAACTAGACTGGAACCAAAGACCATCTTAGAAGCAACATTACCAGTCCAAGCAGTCAAAAATCATGAGTTAGACCCCCCAAAATCATAGGCTTTACCGCTGTCGCTTCATTCATTCTTTGGTGGCAATTCAGCGGGAGGCCTTTTCTTCCGAGAGGGACTGAGGGACCCGAATTTCTGCCGAAGAGCCGGCCCTGGGGGAGGGCGCAATTTTATATTCTTGCCTCAGGCGCAAAAATACCTAGTTATGGCTCTGACCCCAGTTCTGGGACTGGTTCTGGCTGGGTCTCTGTGACTGGATCCACTATTGCTGCTGCAGACATTGGCATGGGGTCCGGTTACACCGCTACTAAGTGTCCCATCTCTCTGCCTGGGGACCGAGACAGGCCCCTAGCTAAAGGCACAGTTGGACCACGGTGAAAGGTCACTGCATGATTAGGGGGTCTGGAATCTTGGATGAGCCTGAATCTTTTGCCTCCACCCTTGTCTCCAGTCCCTGGTGAGAAGGACCCAGCTCCCCCAGGGGGAAATTCACTCTCTGGGCTTAAGGGGACATAGATGGGGTCTGGACCTTGTGCGGGACCCACTGCACAGGGGTGAATTTCACACCCAGAGAACAATGAATGTGGGACTGCACTGGCTTCCCCAGCAGCTTAGTGTCCACCTACCCTGTGCTCCACAGCCAGCTCCAGCCACTTCTGCAGGCTCTGCCCTGATTTGTCCCATTCCCCATTCTGGGCTCCTGAGGAGTTCACCTGTCTCTGCTGGGAGGCAGGTACCAGGAAGGCGGGTAACAGGGCACTGCCAGATGGAGAAGAACACAAGGCAGTTGAGAAAGAGCATCTAAAAGTGATCTCTGAGCAGGTGGGGAGCTGGAATCAGTGTGATTAAGTAAGAGGGGGAATCAGGGGAACAGGCCAAAAAACATGTAGAAAGAAAAAAAAAATCTTGCGTGCAGAAGCTTCCTACAGCAACAGATGCAACAGAAGTGGTTTCTGCCAATGTAGGTAATCCAACTCCCCACACAGCAATAGCTAGGTCGATTGAATAATTCTTCTGTTGACCTAGCTGCTCCTACACTGGGGGTGCAGTCAGCATAGGTACAGAGCTCCGGGATGAGTCGGGGGGAAAAGCAATGGAAATGAGGTTTCTCCACAGGGCGGCTGGGCTTACTCTCTGAGATAGGATGAGAAGCTTGGTTATTCAGGAGAGCCTTGGAATAGAGCCGCTACTCACCTGATAAGGATGCCCCCTGGGAGGCTTTTGTTTGAACTCTACCAAGCACCTTCCACTGGGCAGTGGCCCCCAAGGCCAACCCAGGACATGCTGAAGGGATTATATCTCCTGGCTGGCCTAGGAACACTGGGCAATGACCTAGGAGGAACTGGAACTTGTTGTGGAGGTAAAGGAGGTCTGATCCTCCCTATTCTCCATGCTGCCGCCACAACTTTCACCAGGAAAAGTGGCATAAAGGAAAAAGAAGATGAAGAAAAATACTCCTTGAAAGATAATCCATTTTTATTTGTCTTCTACACACAGAGATTGCTACTGGAATTAATACATAGAGTCAATTGGATCATTTTCAGACTACAAGTCATGGTCAGGAATCATCAACACTTTCATGCAAGTCAGCAAGTTAAGAAAGCATGGCAGAGTGCTGTATAGAAAGACACATTACCAGTGCTCATTGTGAAAATGGTACCTGAAAGCCTCCATGATTCAAATAACCCGTTGTTGTGCCCCTCTAATACCCCTGGTAGCCGACTGCTCAAAATCAGCCACTCGGCAATCCAGCTTCTTACTCCACCCTTAGTGAGGAAGGATAGCTCAGTGGTTTAGAGCATTGCTCTGCTAAACGCAGGACTGTAAATTCAGTCCTTGAGGGAGCCGTCTGGGGTGCAGATCTGGGGATTGGTCCTGCTTTGAGCAGGGGGTTGGACTAGATGACCTCCTAAGGTCCCTTCTAACTCTGATATTCCATGAAACTTTTCATCCTTAGCATCACAACTATTATGGAGTGCACAGCAGGCTGCTATGACCATGGGAATATTTTCCTCATTTAGATCTAATTTGCCGTAAAGGCCATGCCAGCACACTTTTAATCTGCCCAGCACACATTCCATGGTCATTTTGCACCTCCTCAGCCTATTGTTGAAGCACTCCTTGCTTCTGTCCAGGTTTCTAGTATAAAGTTTCATGAGCCGTGGGAATAAGGATACGTTGGATCTCCCAGGATCGCTATGGGCATTTCAACATCATCCATTGAAATCTTCTGGTCTGGAAAGAAAGACCCTGCTTGCAGCATTTTGTACAAACCAGTGTTCCTGAAGATGTGTGCATCATGCACATTCCCTAACCACTCCACGTTGATGTCAGTGAAACTCTCTCAGTGATCCACAATTTCCTGAAATACCATAGAAAACTACCTTTTTCTATTGATGTGCTCTGTTGCAAAATGGTCCAGTGCCAAAACTGGGATATCTATTGCCCTGCCACAGTTAGTGAATCCCATTGCGGCAAAGACATCAACAATTTCATGCATATTTCCATAAGTCACAGTTCTTTATAGCAGAATGTGATTAATGGCCCTGGACGCTAAGATTTCAGTATTATCCTTTACAATGTGACAGGTTTCAGAGGGATAGCTGTGTTAGTCTGTATCAGCAAAAACAACGAGGAGTCTTGTGGCACCTTAAAGACTAACAAATTTATTTGGGCATAAACTTTTGTGGGCTAAAACCCACCTTCATCAAGATTCATGGAGTGAAAAAACAGTAAATGCAAGAATATATATAATTATTTGCACATAAAATATGGGAAGTTTGCCTTACGAAGTGGGTCATGGCTAAGGACTAATTCAATTAAGGGAGAAGAGCCTATTCTCAAACAGTTGACAAGGGTAATACCAAGGAAGATGAAAATTAATTTTTGTAGTGCGAACAAGCCAGTTTGCAATCAAGTGCCCATTTCAACAGTTTGACAAGAAGGATGAGTAACCCATTATTTCTGTATAGACCTCTCCATTCCCAAGTCTATTCAGGCCTAAGTTTAATGGTGTTGCATGAGTTTCAGTCTCTTGTTGGAGTCTGTTTTTGAAAGTTTTTTGTTTGTTGAAGAACTTGGCCATTTTTAATCTGTTTATTGAGTGTCAAAGGTTGATTTGAAGTGTCTCCCTATTGGTTTATTTTGAATGACATTGCAATGATGGACAGAGCTGGGTCTGATGAGCAACACAGACTGAATTTGGCCAGGCTATCTCCCTTCTCACTGCCAGTTGATTTTGAAACTCCAAGACACAGAGCAGGAAAGCCCCTTACCACCCCCCCCATTGTCACATAGCACAGGTCCCAATGTCCGCTTCTGCTGAATAGGTCAGGCATCTTTTGATGGCAGGGATCTGCTGGATAGCTGTGCTCTCTCCTTCCCCCTGTATTTCTCTCAAGTGAATCCTGGATTGTGGGGTCTCTGATTGAAACTGTGGCTTAATGGGATTGTTTGGTCTTTCCTCCTCCCAGTTCCCGTGCACCTCTATCCAAGTAAACACCCAATAACTTACTGTTGGATTGCCTACACTTCAGGTGCGCAGCGCTAGGAGTTAAAGCTGTCTCGTACAGCTTGTGTAGGGAAAAGCGCTGGAGTGTGGCCACACTGACAGCTACCAGTGCTGCAGTTGTGCACATTTGCAGCATTTGCAGTGGTGTTGAATGTGCAATTATGGGCATCTATCTCACAGAGCACCTCATCCCATTTGGAGCACATTTGGACCTGTGGATTGTGGAAAGGGGACGTAGTGCGGGTCATTCTGCTCCCTGTCCCAATGCCCACGTGATGTTTATCGCTTCACTTCCCAGCAATCCTTTTTTCCGTCACATTGGCAGGGCCATCTTGACCTCTTCTCCATGGTTTCTGTGCAGCGCGATCCTCGGAAATGGAGCCCCGAACTGCTGAAGGATAATGCTGATGAGTCTCTGCCCAGCTACATCATTTTGGCAGTTTGACTATTCTCCTTAAGATACCATAAGGATGAGTGTAGTTCTGATGATAAGTGATCGCCTGAACCCGTATTGACAACTAAATTGATTCTGGCATTCATCGGAAATGCTCAGCACCAAATGGAATCGCTGCTTTTGGGCTCGGAAAAACAAGCATGAATTGTGTGGATCACATCTCATGGAATCTGTAGATGACAACAGGTGGCTGCAGTCACTTCATGGACTGTGGTGCTGAGCTCCGCCCCACTCCTGTGGCGCAAGGACACGAGACTGAAGACTGCCCTGTTGTGAAGAAGCGGTGTGGCTATTGCAATCTGGAAGCCTGGCCAACTCCTAGATCAGCTATAACCAATCAGTTGGAACCATGTTGGAGTAGGAAAGTTTTACATTCTGCATTTGGAATCTTTGTTGAAGTCAAGTTGTAAGGGCCATTAATCGCATCCTGCTAAGAAAAACCATGATCTGGGGAACGTGCAGGACATTGTGGATGCTTTGCACAATTCGGTTCCCCCTAACTGTGGAGGGCGATAGATTGAATCGCATATTCGCTATTCCTGGCACCAATCCAACACTAGCATATAGTACTTTAATCGTAGGCTATTTTCTCTATGATTCTCCAAGCACTTGTGGATCATGTGGGCATTTCATTGACATTTAACACAGCTGGCCTGGAAATGGTGCATGATGCACGCATCATTTCGGAACAACTGGCCTGTTTAGGAAGCTGCAAGCAGGGCTTTTTCTCCAGACGGAAGATCACAGTAGCTGGATGTTGAAATCCCATTGTATATTGGAGAACCTCGTTTACCTCTCCGTTAATGCCTTGGCTATGAAATACCAGTATACAGGGAACTTGACACAGAGCATAGGACAGTTCAATCTACAAGGCCTGAGCCGTCCTTGAATGAACTCTGGAGGTGCCTTTTGCCATTTTAAAGGGGCGCTGGCAATCTCTGTATGGAAGTCTAGAACTTGGTGATAGCAGCATCCCCGCAAGTTTATAGAATCCGCTCGCTGTATGCTCCAATAATATTTTTGAGTGGAAGGGTCAAAGAGATTCAGTCAGACATTGACTGCCGAGTCTAATGCCTGGAGGCTGAATTTTGCACAGCCCAGAGAGCAGGGCACTAGAGAGGCCCAGCATAGGCCTCAAGGATCAAGGCCTGCCTTGAGGGAGAAACTGAGCTGGAAAACCAACAGTAAGTCTGAATGCCTTGCACGGAGTGAAGTGCAGTGTGATACAGCAGGGCCAAGGCAGCATAAGAGTGTTAGCAGGGGGCCTTATTCCCTGCAAGGGAAGGAAGGTTGCTTAGATACTAGAAAAGCTGTGGCCAATTAGAGCACTGACTGCCAGTTTAGAGCACACTGACTTAGTAGACATCCAGATCATAGGCATATAACCCCTCTTCATTCAGACAGGGTGTGGTTTTGAAGGAGAAAGGTCTGGAATTTGGAAGCTAGAAGTGATGATTGCAGAAGATAAAGAGTTTTGTCCAGAGAGAAATAGAAGCTTTGGAGAGTGCTGCGTGGATGAACTGGGAAGCCCCAAACAAAAACCACTAGAGTAAGGCAACCAAAGGCTTGTAAAAGAGAAGTGCGAGAAACCCTTCACAAGCCTGACGGTGTAATGAAGAGGGATAACCAGGGAAGAAACCGCATCTAATGGTTCACCCAACCGCCAGTGGCCCCGATGTGGACCTGGAGTAGAGGCCCGGGCCCAGGTCCCTCCCTCTCCACTCCCCTCCCAAGGACACTACAGAGGAGTGATAGTACGGGTCAAGCGCAAAGCAATACCCCTGAACCTAACCCCAGAAAAGAAAGAGCGCAGCAAACCTGAGAACAGTACCTGGCTAATTTGCCACACGTGTGTCAGGGGTGGGATTGCGCGCTGGGACATAGTCCAATGAGACATAACCCTCCACCCTTAAAGATGACCAACTGGTCAAGGCCCTTATACATGCCACTTGCGGTCCGCAGCAGGAGGCTACCAGGGTCCAGGCACCGACCAACAAGAGGCAACTTAAATTGCAGCAAGAGGACTAATCTAGCTGCTGCTGCTGTCAGGCTGCTCAGGGACGAGCCTGCTGAAGAGACTAATAACCAGATGAAGACCCTTATGGACAGAATCAAAACCTCACGGACATTATCTTACAAAAAATGACCAGAGGATGATGTGGAAGCATACCTCCTGGCTTTTTGAAGAGAACAGCTCTCAGGAGCCTGGCCACGAGAAACAAATGGTCTGGTATCCTTGACCCCATTCCTATGTGGGAAGCCCAGAAGTCTATTACGAATATGTCTGCAGAAGCTGCAGAAACTATTTCCAGCTTAAAGCGAGTTCCTGCCATGTTCGGAGTGACAACGGCACTAACGGACCAAGAAGGTTCCATGAATGGCGATAATATGGGGAGGAACAGATATCACCGCAAACGCAGTTGTGACTTGACCACCTGAACCCGGAAATGGCTGCGCCCTGAATCCCATACATTGGGAGGAGATGGAGCTACTTAACTATTGGAAGGTATAGGTGCGCGGGGTTACAGGACTCAGGCTTATCTCTGCGTGTGGTGGTCCAGATGGACCCCTTACCTATGAATGAGTTGTGTTGCTCTCACTCTGGAAAAGACAACTGCAGCCGCGAACTGTTTCCAGATCCCAGCGGGAGACACGGCAACCAGGAAGACAACCCACAACCCAAGCCCTGGCTGTCAAGACTCTAGAAAAAACTATAAACCGGGAGGAAACACAGTGGAGGAATGGACTCGAGGCCAGAAGGGACCTGGGGCGTTTGGAAGAGGGGTGGAGGGGTCCGCCAAGCTAGCCCCCAGCAAGGGGTGATAACACCGAATGGAGGGGGACGGTGTTTATAATGTGGGGAATTGGTGCATATAGCAACCCAATGCTCCCACGAAGGTGCCATATGCAGTGTAATGCTGGGATATGGGAGCAAAATGTGGCCTGATTTCAACCTGGTAGGGGTTACATTGATCTTCCAACATGGTTTACTCAACCAGTAAAAATGAATGGTATGAGTCAAGCATTAATAGATTCGGGGAGTGCTGTCACGTTGGTCTCGGGAAAGTTGGTGGGAACAGACCAACTAACTCGGGCCAAAAGCACAGGGGTAACATGCGTACATGGCACCGTGAATTTTTACCCTACAATTCCAGTACGGATTGAAATCCAGGGGGAATACCACCAGAGAGTTTCTGCAGGAGTAGTCCCCAAGCTCCCTTATCCTGTTTTGATTGGGAGAGACTTCCCTGGGTTTGAGAACTTACTGACCCCGATAGAGGCAGGAGAGGGTAGCAACCCCCAGGTTGAGACAGAGGCAACTAAAGATAGCCTCGCCCCAATGTTTGCTGAATTTGCTCCAGAATTGTTTCTCATCCCCTGGAAAACCCCGCAGGGCTAGGCGAGAACGAAGGGCGGCTAAAAAGTTAGGGACCAGGATTCTGGCAGCTAATCAAAAGACTTCCCTTGTGGGTAGGCGAACCCGCCCAGGAGACAAGGAGAAGGTTCGGGCCACGGAGGACTCAGAGGAGGTTCCTGGCCCAAGTGGGAGCACCCCAGGGGGAAGAGTTGAAATAGGCCCCCTGGAATTAGGTCAGTTCAGCACTGCACGTGAGACCTTTGGGCAGGACCAGGCCGAAGATCCATTATATGCAAACGTGAGGGAGGAGGTAGTGGAAGTAAATGGAGTGCCTGTAGAAGGAAAAGTCAAAGGCCCAAGGCCATATTACGTGCTCAAACGTGATCTGTTGTACAGAATAGAGCAAATACGAGGGGAAGAAGTAGAGCAACTCTCTAGTCCCACGGAAACACATAAGGGCCGTACTAGAGTTAGCTCAACTCAGTCATTTATTTGGGGGACATCTAGGGGTAGACAAGACGCTGGATAGAATACTAAGAAGGTTTTATTGGCCAGGAATACGAGCAGAAGTCCAGCGTTATTGTGCCTCCTGCCTGAATGCCAGCTGCATAGCCCCCGACCTCACTTGCGGGCCCACTAGTACCTTTTACCTATTATTGATCGTCCCGTTCGATGAGGATAGCTATGGACATAGTGGGCCCACTAAAAAAGTCGGCACGGGGCCACCGAAACGTACTAGTCATTACTTGACTTATGCCACACGATATTAATCCAGAGGCCATCCCTCTTAAGAAACCCCACGTCTAAGGCAATAGCCAAAAAGTAACTACTACAGGAGATTTCGCCAGAGTGGGCATCCTAAGGAGATCCTGACTACAGACCATCGGAAAGGATTGCAAATAAGGTAGATTCTGGAGGACTCAAAACTAATGAAAGACTTATGTGCCCTGCTCCGTATACCAAGCCATGCGGACCTCCCCAACTAAAACATCCACAAACAGACGGAGGCTTAGTCGAAAGCTTCAATCGAACCTTTAAAAGTATGATCCGGAAGGTGTACCACAGGATGGAAAGAACTGGGACACTCTTTACGCCATGCATCTAATGTTCGCTATACGGGAAGTTTCGGATACCCAGGACGTCCACGGGTTTTTCTCCCTTTGCAACTCTTATAGGACGGATGCCACCCGACGGAGAAGGATTCTTGGAAACCCACTCGTTATTGTATGCGCCAATGGCTAGGCGGAATTTCGGAGGAACAACCCAACCCAAGTCAGGAAAGAATTCTCCTACTGAGCATCTTTATTACAGATGCAGAAATGCGATATCTCGAGATAACCCTTAGTACGGGAGCATTTAGAAATTAATGCCACAGAATTAGGCGCTCGAAAGTAGGGCACCATGAGAGTGAAAAAATGGAGAGAAATTACTGAGCAACCAACAAGACCATTATGACAAACCAATGGCGTTTCGGGGCATCATCCCGTAAAAATCCGATAATTTATCAGCCGGCCTGGAAACATGTTGAGTCACAATGACCATGACAGATAGCAAAACTCCTACGCCAGTTGGTGCCCGGAGCATTATGAAAGTGGATAGCCATTTTGAATCTAAGGTTAGACAAGCAGACCTTTTTGGGAAGCCAGAGCAAAGATAAGTATACCACATCAACTTACCCGAAAGCGAAGACCGTGGCAGACCAGATGAGTGCGGTCTGGTCACTCCGAGGAGCTCTACCTTTCAGGCAGACGGTCGCACAGGAGAAGGTAAAGACATAATCTCCTGAATAACCCCAGAACAACGGATGAGAAGTCATTTGAAATGACTACCGGAACGCCAGGGTGCGTTATTTGTAATGTCCAACCAGGTCGAAAAGGCACTAGTCCCCAATTGTCAACCAGCATCAGTAAGGTCCCAGCTCGAATATCTGAGCTAAGGGACCTTGATGACCTAGTGGGACGTGAACGAAGCAGTACGGGTCTTAGTGCTAAGTTAGCACTACCTGCAGGGAAGAAGAATTATCCCCAACCATGATGAGCTTACCTGGTAGTCCCAGGCTAAGGATGCCGGAAGACTGCGAAAATGCAGGATCGTTGTCCCTGAATATGCCTTTCCCGGATACCATAAACGTTTGATTGGAAAAGGCAAATGACTCTAACGTTCCCCAATGGCCTGAGATAGAAGCAAATGCTCCCTCCTTCGCAGGACCTCAAAAAGTATTGGTTTTGCCTCCGACCTTCGTCCTAGCGGAGTGCCAAATTGCGAGGTGGCTTCCTTCAGTACTAGCTCATAAGGCAGGACCTGACCCTAGCGGGGGACAAAGCACTAATGTGCACTGGAATGCAGCAGATGCCAAGGAATCGCCCTGTGCAGAAGGAATGCGATGAGTTTTTTTAATGAGCCCATGGGGACCCTGCTCCAGGGCCCAGGCCCCTTAAGGAAGCGTTGCGATCAAGGATGGTCCCCTGGCCACATGGGAGGCACCAGGGTTGCCTAACGACTTTGCGAGACCATCCTAGGGAATGATTTGCCATACCCACTGAGGCGGAGCCTACGGAATATTGGGTCATTCAACCGGACTTATTGGAGAGAATCCACAGGAACATACTGAATCCATCTGTTAGTGCTCAGCACCAAATCGGCGGCCGAAGAAACGTCTCGGACAATTTTGGCTTTCCCAAGATAACAGAGGACTGTTTTGGAATGTTGAGACAGGACCCTCATGGATTGCCTGAGCAACACTTTATTGCCACCAGACTGATGGAAGCCAACTTCAGGTTGCAGACGGAGCCCGTTGCCTCGGGTGGGGATCAGATGCCGAAAGGTTAACCAAGCAACTCCAGATGTGGCGGAAGCGGCTCAATCCCCCATGAATTATCATTTGACTTTTGTCAGGCCGGATACTTCATCCTGGAGATGGTCCCTGTTTCTGCCTGTTGACTTCTTGCCTCCTGACTACGAACCCCAAAAACAACGGAGGAAAAGTTCATTGAAAAGGAGTACACCCGAACCAAGCATGTATTGGTTACGCAACCAGTCGAAACGGGCACTTACCAAAAACACAGATTCACTCGTGAAAGCACCCGGAGTAAAAGGTGATAAAAACCATATCCGAATACCGAAGTAAAAGGAAAAAATAGATTGGAAACAAGTAAAGCGAAAATATGTAGTGGAACGCGGGTCCATTGAAGATCCACAGCAGTGGTCAGTCGATCGCGCTAGTCCCCAAGCCGAGGCACCGAGGTTGTAACGACTTCGGCATAATTAAATTAGGTATCCACGACGATCTACCCGATACCGAAGATATTGAAACAACGCATCATGACGAACTGTGAATTCAGTTAGGGCAAGGCAAAATACTCGCCTAACCAACCACAGATCATGACCAAGAACGTGCGCAAAAGACCCTGCCAAGGATAACAGGATATAAGAACATGCTGTTATCTACACAAGATAATAACAAAAGCACCGAGGCCTGTCCAGTACACCTGTCCGCCCTCGGACCCAGGGCCCTCTGCCACATTCCAAAGACGGATGATAATTATACGACCCCAGGCCAACTATGCCCGCCGCCTACTAGACGACATAGTTAAGAACATAGCCCCTAATGGGAACACACCTAGACAAAGTGGACTCAGCAGCGGAGACGCTACATTTGCCGAAAGAGGCTGTAGCGCACCAGAGTAATGACCTCTGAAATGCGTGAATATGACTAGCCGAGCAGGCCAATACCACTCGGGCATGCGAGGAAGAGAGGGTGAAGCCCCAATGTGCAACAAGGTTGGAAGGCAATACGAGAGATGGCTCGACGCAAAGTCCGCAAGAAACCCAGGTCAGAGCATTTTGGGCTATGTGACATATTGGAGATCATGCCCCTCATTTGCACAAGAGCGGCAGACCCATTGACATGTAGATCTAAATAAAGACGCCGAGGCCCACCACGAGATAAGGAATGGACAGATCGCGAAAATAGCAGCATTGCAGATTTGTGGACTAGCCCTAATTGCTACCATACCAAGGAATACGCAAAAGGCCCAAAGACGTCGAAAGGAACCTATCCTGCAAACGCGACCTCGGAGTGCGGACTCGTCTGCGTCCCCAGATGGAGGGAGAGGACCACCCAAATCTGTAACCATCAGCGCAAGCTCCTGCCCAGGAAACAAAAGTAGCTGTTGTTGAAAAAAGAAATGTCTGGCATAAAACGGCTAAATGGAGACTCTTGCTACTTATCACCTGCGCGGCATTATACCCTTGTGACTGGAATCACCACCGCTCGCAGTGGATGCATAGGAACAAAGAAAGAAACGCCAGACGTGACGCGTGGCTTTTGCAACCTTACAATTTCGGAGGCCAGCATAGGCTGGGAAGCCAACACGGCAACGCTGATGGCCTCACCGCACAACACTGCTCTCTCCTGAGTAGCGCCAAGTCCCCTAGGTGTTGAGCCAGGGTGGGAATATGTGATACAGCGGGCCAAGGGCAGCAAAGAGTGTTAGCAGGGGCCTTATTCCTGCAAGGGAGGAAGGTTCTTAAACAGAAACTGTGGCCATTAACTGAAGTTAGGCACTGACTTCAGTTAGAGCACACTATACCATAGTCATGGATATAACCCCTGCTTCATTCAGACAGGGTGTGGTAGTTTGAAGGAGAAAGGTTGGATTGAAGCAGAGTGAGATTGCAGAAAGATAAGAGATTTGTCCAGAGAGAAAGAAGTTTGGAGGAGTCGTGCAGTGGACTATTGGGAAGCCCCAAACAGAAAACCACTAGAGTAAGGCAACCTAAGGCTGTAAAAGAGAAGTGCGAGAACCCTTCACAAGCCGACGGTGTAATGAAGATGGGACGTAACCAGAGGGAAGAAACCGCCTATCAAGTGGTTCACCACACAACGCCCAGTGCCCCTGGTGGGACCTGGAGTAGAGGCCCGGGCCCAGGTCCTCCGCCTCCACATCCCCTCCTAAAGGACACTCAGAGAGTGATTAAGTACGTGGTTCAAGAGCAAAGCAATGCGCCTGAACCTACCCCAGAGAAAGAAAGCAGCGCGAACCGTAGCAAGAACAGTACCGCATTGGCACATAGCAGTGATTACGGAGGTAGTAAATGTTAGTAGGAATCTGTTTTTCCTAAGCTGATTTGCAGTGCCTGTTTCTTTCCTGGGCTAAGGTATCTTCGACTTTCTGCAATAATAAAGACTGTTTTCAAAGCCAAGAATTCATTTATTGAAATGAAAATAACTTTACTGACAGACACAAAACATTTTGGGAACCTAAAAAAGCAGGAGGGTGTGGTAAGGAACTGTACAGTCACAGGTTTGACTATGTCCTGTCTGGAGTGCTGTGCAATAACTGCTGCACTTCAGGATGCCTATACTGCATGGTGATGGGGGTTGAGTGCAGAGGGTAAGGGTCATAGTTCTCAGAGCTGCAGGGTGAACGTACAGGTGTTGGAGGCAGCTGATGGTGGCAAGAACCTGGATGCTGGGGAAGGGGGTTTTGAGCTGACATTGGGGCACAAGGGAAAGAGCTTTGGGACCGGGTTTGGGGGCAGCACAGTAGTGCTCTGCCTGCATGGCTACGAGCGCCTGGATAGAGTGTGCTTGGCGCGCCAGGATGCTTATCAGCTACTTTGTGCTTTTCTTCCTGGCCGCTGCGTTTTTCTGGCAGATCCTGCTTTTCCTTTCCCTCCAGTCCGGCACTTTTTCATTCTCTGCGGCAGAGTGCTGCCTAACTGCTTGCAGCAGGTCTTTGCTTTTTTGCAGCTTCTTCCAGAGGTTTTGGAGTCTTTGAGCTGTTGATAACATGGGCAGCCGAGAACTCAAGGTTGCTTGTGGAAAGGCAAAAAAGGCAACACTAACAGAGGCAGCATTGTTTATATCTCAGACAGTTATTCCCACACAGTGAAGGAGTAACATTCTTCACAATAGCATAATTTTCCCATCCCAAAGAGAGTGCACATAACCCACAGGAGCCCCGAAATGGTGAGTAAGGGGGATTGATTGCTTTCCCCAATGCACAGAAACCCCGAGCACAATACAGCCCTGAAGCAAACAGCTGCAGGAGGCACCTACACTGACCACTCTCCCAACATTTTCCACAGGAGTTGATCCTGGAAGATATCTCGCTGCTGCGGGTCACCTGGGAAGAGCAGGAGGGTCTTCTACAGCAATGAGGATTCTGCCCTGGCCCCTATGCAGCTTGCCTGTGTGCAGCAATGGTCCTCCCACCCCTCACTATTCCACATCTAGGCATGCATGCAGAAACCTCCCTCCTCTCCCGAAAAATTTCCATCCAGAAAATAAAAGCCACTTACCGGGAACCCGCTCCTCTGTTTGTCCTCCAAGTACCAGCTGCTGTGACTGGCCACCTTCCTCCTGGCTTGAAAAGAGCTCCTGGCTGCATGCCTCCAGGGACTCTGGAGTGTCTCCCCCAACCCCAGTACCCTCACTGTTGGTTTCCTCCTCCCCATCCTCCTCCTCTTCCCCCCCCCCCACTCTGAAGTGTCCATTGTGGTCCTCGGATTGGTGGTGGGGTCACCCCCAAGTATCGTGTTCAGCTTTTTGTAAAAATGGCAGGTCACAGGAGCTGTGCCAAAGCAGCGGTTTCCCTCACGGGCTTAGCAATAGGCACTCCACAGCTCCTTCACTTTAACCCTGCACTGCAGCACATCCCAGTCATGGTCCCTTTCCAGCATGGCCCTTGATATCTGCCCATAGGTATCGTAATTCCTAGGGGTGGAATGCAGCTGGGACTGCACAGTTTCCTCCCCCTAAACACTGATGAGGCCCAGCAAACCACCATTGCTCCATGCTGGGGCTCGTTTCGCACATGAAGGCATGGTCACCTGGAAAGATTCACTGATTGCACTCCACTCCTGGCTGAGCAAACAGAAAGGGGATTTTTAAAATTCCTGAGTCATTTAAGGGCAGGTCACCTGAGGCCAGGGCAGTAGAGTTCGAACTGATGAGCAGAGCGGCCGAACAGGCATTCTGGGATACCTCCGAATATCTCTGGAGGCCAACAACAGCGCTTTTGATGGCCGCACTGGCGGAGCAGTGCTGCATGACCAGCACTGCAGTCGTTATTCCCCAGGCCGAGGTGCAGTACAGCTAGCGCTGTAGCCAGGGATATACAGTGCTGTACGTGCCTTCCAAGTGTGGACGGTGACTGAGTTGCAGAGCTGTAAAGCCACCACCAGTGCTGCCACTCTCCAGCGTAGCCAGGCCCTGTGTCTGCAGATGGCAGAACCCTAGGCACCAGCAAAGCAAGCACCTGCTTGGGGCAGTCCATTTGCAGGGGTGGTATGGGAGCTGAGAACTGGCAGGGGGCTCTGGGAGCTGTAGTTCCTTGGTTAGCTCCCTGCCTATAGAGCCAGCCATGCGACAGTCCGAAAGAACACATCCCACTACTGCGAACCATTTGGCCCCCGCCCTAACAGACGGCCTCCGTTCTGCAAGTTAAAACAATCCCTCGACCTAAACGGAAAAAAGCTGTAGAGCTGTGAACGGTAGGGGTAGCATATTTTAAAACATCCAGAAAACAGGACACCTAGGTAGGAGGCCCAGCCCCACATCCACTTGACCTCTGACGCCCCCACAGAAACCCAACCCAGCCAAGCCCCCCCGCTCCCATGTCCCGATGCCCCCTCCGGACAACTGCCCTAACTGCCCCTTGGACCCCACCCCCTATCGAAATCCCCATGCTCCGTCCCTGACCTGCCCCCAGAACCCTCTACCTTCCCAAACGCCCAGCCCCTTACCGTCCAACCAACCAGCATGCTGGCTCCGCGCCGTTCAGAATGGAACACCTCAAAATTCAGGAGTCTCCAAGCTCAGTTGGCAGCCGTTCTTCATCTCCAAATCAAGATATAGCTGATGCCACTGTAACTTGCGAGAAAAAGTTGGATAAAATAGGCAAGAAATGCGTCCCATGTTATGACGGACTGGAAATGCTATGTCAACAGCCATGCCTTTTTGGTTTGTTCTTAAAAGGAAGAAGTGAGAGTTCATTGGCAAATGTTCCCATAGAAAAGAGTGGAACAAAAGAATAATAAAGGCACTCCAACTTCCCATTATGTAGGACAGTCTTATAAATGCATCCAGAATATCCCCCAGTCACACAACTGAAAATTGTCCACTTATTGCAGTTCTGTAACGCATATGGAACCAATCCTTCGCTGTTGGTGCACATCCAAAATTCCTGCGAATGACCCGCCGGGAGGAGTCACAGGAGACCCAGGGCGTGGCAGAAGGAGGGGCAGATCAGTATGGGGGGTACTAGCCCAGGTGTGGCGCAAGGAGGTGGAGGGTGTGAGGGTCGGAGGAAAAGGTGGAGGGGCGCCGAGCGCTGGGCGCAGGGGTGGGGGGGGAGAGCGCCAAGCTGGGCAGGGGCAGAGAGCCCAGAGCGGGACGGGCCAGCCAAGAAGTGAGTTTGGCGTGGGGCGCAAAAAACTTAGAAGCCAGCCCTAGGCATACCCCCCCCCATCCCAAGGCTAGCGCCCCCTCGAAGTGGAAGATCAGTACACGGGGAGAGGAGGAGTGTCCAGAAGGATCCATGTGGAAAGCGAAAAACAAGGCGGTTCAGTGTAAAGGAGTAGGACACCCGGACGGAGCTGGGTCGAGTGAGACTTGAGGGCAGAGAAGACAGGAGAGAACGAGAGATCCCCTAGGGGGGCCTATTCTCTGGAGATCTGCGGGCAGTATCATCCAGGGAGTCCGACACTGTGATCCAGAAACTGGGGTGTGAAACTGACAGTGGTTGGGGTGTATCTGGATCTAGAATGGGGGCATCTCTCATTTTACAGTGTCAGTGCAATGGCCTTTTTCCTGGAGATTCCTGTGGAAGGTTCTGAGAGATTGTTCCTGTTCCTCCGCCTTTGTCATGCTGTGGGGAGGGACAAGGGGAAACCCCTCAGAATCTCTCCCCTACCACCCCGTCAGCAACTGGGATTTCCTGCAGAAATTAGGGATTATTGCGGCTGCTAGATGGGGAGATCTGTGATGGGGTGTACTCCCCACACCGGCCCTGCAAGAGTTGAACTGGCCCAAGCAGCCCAAGCAGCCAATTAAGTTGTGAAGGGGGGAAATTTTAGGTTCTGTGGAGGGAGCTAATTAGGAGGAAATTAACCTATGGGGGGGGGACAGGTGGGGCTTCTATAAAGCCAGGAAGGGAGAAGGCAGGGAAGAAGCAGCACAGTAGGAACAAGTCCAGGGGCAATAGCAGTAAGGTTAGTGTAGACACAGACCTTAACTGCTCGCTGTAGGGCTCTGGACTGGAACCCAGAGTAGAGGGCAGGCCTGGGTTCCCCTACCGATCACTGCGGAGTGGCAGCCTGGGGCAGTGAACAGAATGACTGAGTCACTGCAGGAGTCACTACTCAAGGCAGCAGGTGTGAGGGCTGCCTGACACTGCTGATGGAGAGCAACTACGAGAGACTCCCCCAGAAATGAACATCACAAAGTGACCTGGCGGAAGGGCCGAGTCACAAAATGACTATATTGTAACTCCATAAGCGTGAGGAGAACAGCAATGGTAGAATGGTGCTGAATGAGCTGGAGCTAATTCCCAGAATTGCCAGAAGGGGGCACCACCCTGAAGTGAGTAAAATACCCTATGACAAGATCCCACACTCCCAGCACAGCCCCCTTCCCCCAGTTATGGTGAAGGGGCAGAAAACTACACAGGGCCATCTGCTACATGAGAAACATGGACGTCATCCTGCTCCCACTGATGGGGATGTGAAAGGAAACAGCACTGGGCTCTGGCTGGTCTCATGGAGCACCAGGAAGAATGGATGATGCTGCAGAAGCTTCTTGTGGAACAAGGACATGTGGAAGTTCAGATGCTATTGGAAATTGTAGTGAGGGGACTGGGGTGCTGGAGGGGAACAGGCTGCCAGTGCAGTGTGGCCAAGTCTCATGGTATTTGCTATTTCCCTTAAAACCCTGGCTCCTCGAGTCCTGGGATTGTGGGAGAATCGAATAAAAAGTCAGTTTCTAGCCTATGGTTGTGGTGTAGATCTGTAAAGTGTGACCCCAATGCCCCTGTGTGCTGTGTCTGGCTTTAGTGTTGGGTGTGCTGCATTTAAAACATAGGGCCTGGTCTTGGTTTATTGCAGGTTGTGATGAGACCCAGCAGTGAATGCGGGAGGGAGGCAGGAAGCTCTAGCAGCACCACCCACAAATGCTAGGTTCACACTAGGTAAATGGTGTGAGTGTGATGAGGCAGCTGGGTCAAGCAGTGTTCTCCTCATCAGAGCCTAATGGAGACAAGGCCACCTCGGTGCCATGGGCATTTCACATCCCTGTAGCTGGTGGAAATGAACCCCAGGGAGGTGTTACAGTGAGAAAACACCTTTCTCCTGGTGTAGGCTGTGCCCAAACGAGCCATTTCCACCGGGGCAGCAGCCAGCAATCGGATTCCAGCACAGGTGGGACACTGGTTGCCATGGGTGGGGAGGCAGGTCGGTCTTAGAGGAACAAATTAAGAATCATGGGTATGACGGGATTGGGGCTGCCCTGTAATAACCTTTGAACTTTGCTCAGTTTGTCTGACCATTGTGCAGAGGTCACTGTATGAACACAAGGGGTTAAATTGAGCAGGGGTTGGCTGCCCCTCCCACACACCTCCTGGCAAACACTGCAAGGGATAAGAGACACTGCAGAGCTATCCAGGGCCCTGCTGAGCCACCTCGCCCATTAACCAGTCTCAGGGATACAGGAGAGAACAGAGACCTTGCACTGCACTAAGAGACCCTGAAGGACAGGGAGGGGGCAGGGAAAAACAGTGGGGACCAGATGGCCCCACCCCGAGAGGTGAGGGACTGGGGTAGGACAGGCTGCCTAGGTCTAGGGATGAGGTAGATGTTCAGGGAGCCCCTTTACTGTGTGAAACCCTGTTCTCTGGTTGTGCCTAGCTCCTGCTGTTGAGATTAAATGAGACTTTGTGTAAGAAGGTGTTTGGGTCACGACTGGTCACAGCTCCTGGTGGTAGAACCACAGGTTCTGAGCCCAGTCAGACCAGCTGGGGGTCAGCATGGCCAGTCCACAGGGAGCTGTAGCCCAGGGCTGGTCTGAGAGGGGAAGGCCTGAGGATCCCCCAGAGAGGGCACAGAGGAGCAGCCAGTCCCATAACTGTGACATGAGGTTTGTGCAATAGAGCTGCCAAGAAAGGGGGATTTTCCTGTGAGAAGTTTCCTCAGGAATAATCCTCATGTGAGATGTTCCCCTTCGACTCTCCATGTTTCCATGGGGGTCGGAGGGAGGATGTGAAGGGATAATGATTTTCCAACACTGTCATTACTGGTTTCTAGCTGTCTCAGGAAGAAGAGGTGGCAGCGTTTTGTGTCCCCCACTTTCTCACACTCGGGAATTCTCTCACAGGATCATTCCCAGCTGCCCTCAGCAAACCCTGATTTCAGACCAGGTTCTAACCCCAGCCACTAATTCAGGGGTCTGAGTGTCTTTCCACAGCTAAAGAGAGAGCACGCCTATAGCCCCCTCCCGAGTGGCACTGACCATCTCCCCTCCCATCCTTCACCCTATGACACCTCTGGGGCAGCTGCTCCAGCCCCCATTTCTGATAAGCTGGGATTCGTTTCCTACTGCCTCTTTCACTGGACCCAAGCAGGAGCTGAAACGAGGAGAGTAGTGATGGGGAAATGTCCCCAGCTGCTGCCTGTGTGCGGGGAGCTGGCAAGGCAAGAAATATCATTCCCTCACTCACTGTCCCATGCTCTGTGAGAGCAGCTCTGTCACTGCTCAGGCCCCCGGTTCTTGGGCTTCAGAGCCAGGCTCCTCTGGAGAACGTCAGAGATGGAGAGAACGAACCACAGAGACACTAGCTGGGCCAGAAATATCACAACGTGAGAGATTCTTCAAACCACATCACAGCCTGTGACACACACTCACCCCGCTGGGCTGCTAGCTCTGGGTCAGGCTGGGGAGAGCTCACTGCTGGGTGTGGGAAGAAGTGTCTGCACAAGGGACTCTGCAGATGCTCAGGGCGCTGTTGACTCATCCTGTGGTTCCCTCTCTGCACGACTGCACAGAGCAGCCAGACTGTCCGTGCAGAGAGTCACTGAGCAGCAGCCAGTTGCTCTCTAGTTCTGCAGCATCTGGCTCCATCAATATCCCCTGCAGAGCTGGGGAGATGGGTCTAATTCTGCCTGGGGGGTTGGGCCTGGGGAGGGAGCCAGGACTCAGCCCAGGGTCCAGGCCCAGCAGGGAGTGGGACACTCTGTGAGGTTAATGAAACCCGCTCAGCCTATTTCCCAGCCTGTTTCTGACAGACACTTGCCCTGTGTTTTTGGGCCCATCCCTGCCAGGCTCTCCTCACACTGGGACACAAGGAGCCCCTGTGCATTGGCTTCCAGGGCCAGAGGCGACGTTTGCTCAGCCAGTCTGACCTGAACAGCCCAGAGACTCCCACTGCATTGATCCAATAGCTTATGTGGGACCAAAGCCTCTCCCAGGAAGGCCTCCAGCCTGGCTCTGACACTGTCAGGGATGAAGAATCCACCCGACCCTGGGTGGTTTGTCCCGGGGTTAATCACCCGCCCGGATAGAAACTGGAGCCTGTTTCTCACTGGGACTTGTCTGGCATCAGCTGGGCCCAGGCTCCCCAAGGCTCAGCCTATTCCCAGCATTAGAGCGGGAGAGATGTGAGGGGGAGGGTTTGTGAGAGGTGGGAGCTTTGTGTGAATAGCCCCAAGTCACTGGAGCCCTGGCCTGTGGGCTCAGCTCCGACATAGCATTGTCAGCCCTAGAGCTCACAGCCTGTTGCCAAAGGAGGCTGGACAGGTGGGAACTGGCTGCCCCAAGCGCCCCACAAAGGAGCAACAGAGGGGGATGGAGCCCAGCTCCCGTAACAACTGTGGACTGGACTGCACCGCCTCCCCAGAGTCAGCAGTGTGTGACCCCGAGGTGAGGGCTGAGAGGTCCTCAGGTGACACATGGCCACAGCTGGTGTCCCGGCAGTGACCTCCCAGCGCCCGTGCAGAGCACGGCTCACACATGGGGCAGGTGGCTTGGGAGCTGCCTGGCCCTGCTCTGTATGGAGAAGAAGCTGCCCTTTCTTAGCTGTTCTGCGTTTGTCAGCGCGTGAGGCCAGATTCAGGAGCCCAGTGATCCAGACAGGTGCCTCATGAGACTGAGAGTGCTCAAGGGAGTGACGCACCTAACTCTCATTGGCTGCCAACAGGAGTCAGGTGCCTGCCCTGCCTGGGAGCTCTCGTGAATCCCACTACATGCCTGGCTGCAGCACTAGTTGCCTAAATACCTTTGTCACACTGGCCCCAGGGGTAAACAGTGGCAGTGTGGCCGAGTGGACAGACAGGGCCGGTGCAACCATTTAGGCAAACTAGGCGGCCACCTAGGGCGCCTAGTGGTTGGGGGCGCCTAAAAGCCCCCTCAGGCGAGGAGGTGGAGTGGAGGTGAGCTGGGTGGGGGGGCGTGTGGCGAGGGCTACCCGCAGTAACGGGGGGGCGCACAGGGCGAACAGCCTCCCCCCCCCCCCCCCCCCCCACCCCAGCTTGCCTCCACTCTGCCTCCTCCGCCTGAGCACACATGCCCATGCTCTAAGTCTCCTCAATTCAGCGCCCGAAGCCTGGGCGGGGGAGGCAGAATAGAGCAGTGCCGGCAGTCTAGTGGAGGAGGCGGAGCTGAGGTGAGCCTGCGGGGCGGTCTACCAGGCCAGGGTTAGCTTCGCCAGTGAGGAGGTCTTCCCCAGCCAGGGTTAGCTGCCGGCGCGGGAAAGGACTGCAGGTGAGAAAGTCTCCCGAGGCCCAGAGTTAGCTGCTGTGGGCGGAGGTCTCCCCAGGCAGAGCTTAGCTGCCCTCTGGGAGGGTGGGGGGAAGGGGAGAAGTCTCCCAGGCAGAGTTAGCTGCTGCTAACTGAGGGTGGGGGAAGCGGGGAAGTCTCTCCAGGCAGGGTTAGCTGCCGTGGGGGGTGGGGGGAGAGGAGAGAAGTCTCCCCAAGCAGGGTTAGCTGCTCTGGGGGGGGGAGAGGAGGGAAGTCTCTCCAGGCAGGGTTAGCTGCCATGGGCGGGGCGGGGGAGAGGAGAGAAGTCTCCCCAGGCAGGGTTAGCTGCCGGGGCGGGAGGAGGTGAAGGAAGGAAGTCTCCCCAGGCAGGGTTAGCTGCCATGGCAGGGGGAGGAGAGGAAGGAAGTCTCCTGGAACCTGCCCTGCTGGGTGACCTTGGGCTAATGATATCTTCACTGTCCTGTGCCTCAGCTACCTCATCTGTTTCCTTACTATGTAATGCACTTTGTGATCTATGGGTGAGCTAGGTGTGATTAATGTTAAAGCTTCCATCCAGACCAGGCCTGTGTTTGACAGCATAGGTTTGTCTGAGTCCTCTATTACTAAATCAGGAGAGGGTTTTTATCAACATATGTGATCAGTGTTTGATTGTCAGACTTCTGGCACTAAATAAATATGCTGTGGCCAGGTCTGTGTGTATGAGACAGGAAACAAGGAGCGATGACAATCAGACGTGAGGACGGGATGGGGCAGATCAGTGAGAGGCCACGGCGTCCCTCCTGCCTCAGTCATACAGCTCTGATGGAGACTCAGAGCAGCAACAGTGTCTGGGTTCACAACACTCTGAGCAGGGAGAGGGTCCTTCTGCCCTGAGCCCTGAGGGGCAAAGAGGCCATGGGAGCAGGGAGTGACTGCAGATAATTCCCACCCGACCCCATCTAGAGCTGAAACCACTGGACTTTTTCTGTCCCTCATGTTTCCCTCAGCTGCCCCGACGATCCTGTCTCTGTGCCTCTTGCTACCTGGTGAGTATCCGGGACGCCTGTGCTATTTCCTAGGGGATTGAGAGGAAACAGAATTGAGAGCAGCCCCTGGCCCAGGGACTTGGCAAGTCCCCTTCAGTGGCAGAGAGGGTTGTGCTATTGTGATGTTCAAGAGAGTGGGACTGTCCCAAACCAGCACAGGGCCAGCACTCAGTGCTCGGGATGGGCCAGGGCTAGCAGTCGGCCCAGGCTGCAATTAGAGTCACAACTTCACAGAGTTCAAAGCCAGGAGGGACCATTAGCCCATCCAGTGTGGCCCCCTGATAGCCCAGAGCAGAGAACTTCCCCCAGCTCCCCTGCACTGATCCCAGTAACTTTTGTTTGACTAAAGCATCCCCTGGAAAGGCCTCTGGTCAGGCTGTGACTCCCCCACTTCCCTGAGGACCTGGTGCTGGGGGTTAATACTCAGCATGGGAAGAAACTGCTGCCTCCTTTCTCACTGGGGTTTGCCCAGACTCTGTGTCCAGCCTTTGGGTCTAGTTCTGCCTGTATCTGCTGCACTGAGGAGCCTGTCAGCACCAGGGATTTTCTCCCCGGAAAGGAACTTGGATACAGTGACCAGCCCAGCTGTTTGACCACCTCTTCTCCCACCCTTGCAGCATTTTTCTGGCTCTGTTCTGCCCCCGCTACACTTTTCCAACAGCCTTTTAAACTGGGGCCCCCAGAATCGGATGCAGGATCCAGCATCGGCCTCACCAAGGTCACAAGTTCTGGAAAATCCCCTCCCTGCTCTGCTCCCTTCGTTACACTGCCCAGGAGTGCATCAGCCCTGTACTTCTGTGGTGTCTGGGAGCTCACGTCGAGTTGCTTGTTCTCTGGGACCCCCTAAGTCCTTTCCCGGGGTCCTTGCTCTCCAGCTCAGGCCCCAGGTTGCAGATCTGGCCAGTGTTCCTTGTTGAGAGCTGTGACCTGGCATTTGGCTGTATTCAAACACCTGGTGTGTCACTGGGCCCAGTTGCCCATGCCAGGCACATGGAGTCAGGATGGGTTGGGCTCAGGGGAGGATGCTCATGGGTTGTCAGTTCAGCCTGGAGGCAGAGAGAGCAGGGAGGGCCATTGCCATTGGGGGATGTGGGATTATTGGGGTCCAGCCCCAGGACCCCCTGTTACTGATGGGCCAGAGACACTGAGCAGGGGGTCCAGGCTGGGCTCCGGTTCTGGATTCTCCAGAATTCAGGGTTCTGGGTCTGGGGCTAGGGGTCAGACTCATTATAGGGCTGGGCCAAGGTCACATGTCAGGGGCTGGGAGCTGGGATCAGGGGTTCTGCTTTGCGCCTGTATCTCAAATGTCCTTATGAGGTCTCGGTCCTATCCCTCTGTGTGTCTGTAGCGCGTTCCCTGCTGCAGGCTCTGCTGGTGAAGTGAGGGGCTGAACTCAGTTAATGGGGCTGGGGATGAAAGTAGGTGCTGCTCACTGGTGATGACATGGGAATCCCCCAGGCCACCGCCAAGGGTGTCACCAGCCAGAGGGGGCCTGCAGGGAGAGGGGTGTGTCAGGGCTCCGCACAGCCTCATGGAGCAGGCGGGGGTGCCCCTGGTGGGATAGGTGGGGCTGGAACTGGGGCCTGTGCTTATGGCAGGAGCACAGACCCCATCAGTTATTCAGGGCATCTCACAGCAGGGGAGATTCTAGCCTGGCACTGAACACATGTCACCTTTCTGTTCCCAGTGCTGAGTCCCAGCGCTGAGTCCCAGCAGTCACGAGATCTGCTCAGCGCCCGGTGAGTCTGTCTGTCTGTCTGTCCCCAATCTGCCCAGGGCATTTACCCCTCCTCCTCCACAGCATCCAGCCACCCCTTGGGCCGCTCCCTTCTCAGTGTGATGGCAGTGGCACAGGGCAGATGGGACTGTGTTGGATCCAAGAGGGGCACGTGGGTCTCCTGGCCGACCCCCTCCCAGTTCCATTGCCTCTCTCCTGTGACCTGGGGCCGATGTGACATTCTGGTAAGAAGAAAGTCACATCCACAGTCCATCCCACCCCCCCAGGGCACGGACACTGGGAAGCAGAGAATACCCCGGCTCTGACCCCAAGGGATTCACATTCCCACAGCACCAGCTCCCAGTCCCTCATAGCCACAGCAAAATGCTCCCTGGGCTCCCCCTAAAATGGGAGCCACTGACAACCCCCTTGACAGCAGTGACCCATTCTGCTTCCCAGGTGATCTCCCTGCCCCAACCCTCTACCTGAGCCAGATGTCAGCCCAACAGGGAGATTCCGTTCAGCTCCAGTGCTCTGTGATTTCTGAGGCCCCAGTCACTCGCATCATCTTCTGTAAGGACAGCGAGGAGATTTCATTCCAGACGGGTTTGGAGGACAAGGTCACCTATGACTATAACCATACGGTGTCCAGTGGCAGCTCCGGGAATTATGCCTGTGTCTATGAGATGAAGAACAGTGACAAACGGGTGACCAAATCCCAGCTCAGCCCTGCTAAGTACCTCAGCGTGACCTGTGAGTGAGGGGTGTGTGTGTGTGTGTGTGTGTGTGAGAAAAATGATGATTGGTTAAGTAACAGAGACTCCCTTGGGACTGCCACCTGACATGCTGAGATAATCTCTGAGCCCATTTTCCCTGATGGCTTGGGGCTCCAGAACCCTGCCTCGTTGAGCAAGACACACTAGCATGCTACAACACAGACCAGAGTCTGAACCATATCCCCAAAGCTGCATGCTTTAACTGAAAACCACTCAGCAGATCACCTATCTCCAGCACCCAGACACCCAGTGTCCAATGGGATCCAAACCCTCAAATAAATCGATTTTAGACTGTATAAAGCTCTATACACTGATAGAGTTGTGCACTGCTGTTTGCTGCCCAAGGTGTTAATCTATTACTCTGGGTTTAATAATAAACAAAAGTGATTTTATTAAGTATAAAAAGTAGGATTTAAGTGGTTTCAAGTAAAAACAGACAGAACAATGTAAGTTACCAAGCAAAATAAAACTAAACATGCAAGTCTAAGCCTAATACATTAAGAAACTGAATACAGGTAAATCTCACCCTCAGAGATGGTCTGATAAGCTTCTTTCACAGACTAGACTCCTTTCTAGTCTGGGGCCCAATCCTTTCCCCGGTACAGTCCTTCTTAGTTCCAGCTCCAGTGATGACTAGGGGATTTCTCATGAGTGGCAACCCCTTTTGTTCTGTTCCAAGGCAGGAATCTTTTGTCTCTGTCTGGGTCCCTACACCTCCTTCTAAATGGAAAAGCATCAGGTTTAAAATGGATTTCAGTATCATGTGACCTGGTCACAGGTCCTGTGAGATCCCAGCCTTCATTCTTCCAGGTCTCACTCACAGGAACACAGGAAGGCTTACAAGTAAACAGAGCCATATACAACCAATTGTCCCAGTCAATAGGAGCCCTCAAGATTCTAAACCACCATTAATGGCCCACGCTTTGCATAATTACAGTAGGACTTCAGAGTTATATTTCATATTTCTAGTTTTAGATACAAGAATGATACATTCATACAAAGAGGATGAACACACTCCTTAGATTATAAGCTTTGTAATGATGCTTTACAAGAGACCTTTTGCATGAAGCATATTCCAGTTACATTGTATTCACACTTATTAGCATACTTCCATAAAATATATGGAGTGCTACGTCACAGACTGTATCCCAGCTTCAGCCCTGGCAAGTAACGGGGGGCGGGGGGGGGGGGGAAAAGTAATTTCTGTCCTGCAGGAAATTCTGACATTTCAAACTTTATTTTCATGTGGAATCAGGACGAAAAGTCGAAATTTGATATATTTCATGGAAGAGAAATTCAGCAATATTTTTACATTTGAAGCATCTTGTCAAAATGTTTGTGTTTTGCAGAAACAGCATTTTTTGATGGAAAACTGTTCCATTGGAGATTTGTTGACTGTCTCCACACACATCTCTACATGCCCTATAGATTTCTGGCCCCAACCCAGGAAACCTCTGAACACGTGCTCTAGTCCAACCCTATCCAGGACAACACCTTCTATATAGGTGGCTATCTTTAAGCTCCTGCTAAAGTCCCACTGATGGAACTAAAGTGGTTGTTTGAAGTTAAGTTGTGCCTGGGCGCTGTCCTGAATCGTGATGCTTCCCTGAAGTAGGGCAGTTCTCACAGGGATGTCTCCTGCCTTGAGAAGCTCACCCTTAGAGCTGGGGGGAATCCAGGTTTATTTCCACAAAAAAATTTTGAACAAAGTATATCATTCAAAACTTGTGATGGGAAATATGAATGTTTTGATGAAAAAAATATGCATGAAACTCAAAAATTTTCCTTTGATCTCATTTTGACTAGACATTTTCCTCTGTTTTGGGTTTTCAGAACAAAAATGAGACAAAATGTCAGTTAGAAACACAGAGCGTTTTGCTTTGTTTCCTTTCAAAGGGACGTTTTCCTTCTATTTCTGGATTTGGAAAACCAAAATGAAACAAGACTGTCAGTTCAAAACAAAACAAAATGTCTTTCATTTCAAAATTGTTTCTCTAGAATTACTAAGATCATTGCATGTGCACATTTGGGGCGAAACATTTAATTCAATTAGACTGCGTTTGGATTTTAAAATGTTGGGTCAAAATAATTTGTGGAAAACTTTTCTCACAAAGAACAGCCAATAACCTTGCCCTGCAGATAACTATGGGGTGAGCTCCCTGGGTATGTTCATGAGGACATGGGGGGGTCACTTACCATGGGACTCAGCCAGCTCCAGCCAGTGGGGACTTGCCGGTGGCTGCTTGGAGAGGCCATTCACATCGAAGTTCTTTCCTAGGGATGGATCTAAAGCTCCTGTTGGGAATTACAATCCCTGCTGTTGTGGTTCTGGCTGTGGTGCTTTATCTGCTGGGAAAGAAAGGTGAGTATGACAGTGAGGCCAAGCCGTGTTAGCAAATTTACAAACAGACGTGGCAGAGACAACCCCTTAGATCCTCTGTACCCAGTGTGTCTGGGATGGGGGGACAGAGATGATCAAAGACACAGTGAACTCGATCATTCATTACTGGGAGGCTGGCCGAGGAGAAAGATCAAAGAGATGATGAAAGGGATTATCATTGTGGTTAATTATTTGTATTACAGTAGCACTCTGGAGCCCCACTCAGGGATCAGAGCCCCATTGTGCTAGGTGTTGTACATTATCTATTAGGTACTGTGACAAAGTTCCTCTGCCTTGGTGGGTCCTGCGCTTCCGGCAGATTTGCTCGCCTTAGAGGTTCACGGCAGCCCTCAGATTGGCCACTTTTGCCACTGACTCAAACCTGCCATTCACTCAGCTAATCTCATTACTGGCCAGCATGAGGGGAAGGGAGAACAATCCCCACCGTCTCTGCTGGTCCACCTAGTGGGTTGGGGACAGGCGATAGACCTTCCTCTCTGGTGGGACCCACAATCCAGGTCAATTCCTCTTGTGTCAAATAAGGAGTTGGGAGATTGGGGGGAATTCAGGCCTGCTCTCTACTCCTGGTTCCAGCCCAGGGCCCTATGGATTGCAGCTGTCTACTATGTCTCCTGTAACACCTGTGTGACAACTACAACTCCCTGGGCCACTTCCGCATGACCTTCCCCCAGCACCTTCTTTGTTCTCATCTCAGGACCTTCTTCCTGATGTCTGATAGTGTTTGTATTCCTCAGTCCTCCAGCAGCATGTCCTCTCATTCCCAGCTCCTTATGTGCCTGTCCCCAGCTGAAAGGAGTTCTTTCTTTTTAACCAGGTGTCCTGGTTAGTCTACCTACCTTAATTGGTTTTAGTAGCTTCCTAATTGGCTGCAGGTCTCCTAATTAGCTGCTTGCCTTAATCAGTTCTAGAAGGTTCCTGATTGTTCTGGAATAGTCCCTGTTATTTTGCCTACGGAAAATGGACCCACTTAATCTGGGGCTAACTTATCTATCTTCCACCACTCTTCTGTAGCCATCTGGTCTGATCCTATCACAGTATGTTACTGTAGTTCCCTGAAGACCCAGTCAGGGATCAGGACCCACTGTGCCAGGTGCTGCACAGATCAGTAATGAAGGGGATAGTCCCTGCCCCATAAATGGTCACAGTCTAGGACTCAGCCAGGGGCATGTGTATAGATGGAATATCAACACACAGGTAACTAAGGCTGCAGTTCAGGAAGGCATCCGCTAGTCAGGAAGGGCCCTTATGCCTATGCCCGTGTGTAAGTGGTTTCCTGAATCAGGATCTAACAACTCTGAAAGTAGAGCTCTGGACACAGCTCTGCCCTGCCAACCTTTCCTCACACAGCGTCCCCAGCCCCAAGCTTTCACAGCACTCCAGTTACACCAACAATCTTGAGACTGGCTTAAAACTCATGGGATTTCCAACAAGTCACCAGTGTGGGGTCTTTCTATTTGCCTGGGGGATTTGATCTTAGAGGGGGTGTCTCAAGTCACATTTTCAGGCTTTTCTCCCCAAACATAAGGGTTATAAATTTCCATTTTTTTTCTTTTAATGAAAGCTGAGTTTTTGTACTAACTCCCCTGACTATCAGGCCTGGGGCTTTATGTAGAACATCAAATGCCATGTGACAGAAACTAAAATCATGAGACTTGGGAACAGCGCTCCCAAGGGCAGTCAGTGGGTCTGGTGGAGGAGAGCGCTGGGCTGGGCCATGGGGATGGGACTCTGCGTCATGATGGCTTGGAGCCGTGTCACTCATTTTCTATCTCTTTCTCTGCCCAGGAGGAAATGTGTCAACATATCTGACCACATTGTCTCACTGCCTTCCAGTTGCGTCTCTACTGCGAGATCAAAGGTAGGAGGAGATTATTCCCTCTCTCGTCTAGTTTTCTTTCTAGATCCCTTCCCTCTGCCTCATGGAAGAGCTGGCGGTCAGTCCATCATCTAGACTGAGCTCAGCTTTCCTGCGATGGGGACGGGGTGGGGCTGGGGGGTGTTTCAGTCTGTTTGTTCTGGAGGAATTTTTGAAAAGACCAGGGCAGGATGAACTGCCTGCTCAGGATGGGATCTGGGGTTATGAGGAGACAGTTTAAGGAAAGGCTTTGCCAGCAATGTAGTCCCATCTAATTCACTGGCAGCAGAGTGATCGCATGTGCAAGTTGCCCCATGTGTGTGAAAGAATGAAAGTGACCCTGTTTTACACTTGGGGTGTCAAGGCTGGTGTCCCGCAAAGCAACACCGACCGAACCAGCCAGTTCCCTAGAACTGGGTCAGTTCTTCCGGAGAAGGGCTGGGAGTGGCCAGGCCTGGCTGGGAACCAAGGGTCTCCAGGCCATCCAGCTGTAGTCGATAACATCCAACATTAGCTCCATCAGCTGCAGCTGATTTAGTGTCAGACTTGATGCATCCACACACAGACTTGCCCCAAAACACTCACATAGGGTTCACTCACAGTGACCGTGATTTCGGTGCAGGTCTCGGGGGAGTGGGGGAGTGGGGGCAGCAATAACACTGGGCAGAGCTGGACAGCAGGGATGCTTGTGGGGATTCAGACTGAATCATATATGTGAACAACGCGCTGTGTAGAAGGGGCTCTGAGCTGGTCACTTCTGCAGCATTGACCAGGGGACCAGCTCACTGGGGCCCCCACGGAGTTCCTCAGCATTGCTGGCTCACTGTCTGCCCACCACCCCATGAGGGGGTTCTGTGGCATCCTTACCCTCCGTCCACACACAGAGACCCTGCAGGAACCCCCCAGAGAGTTTCTAAGGGTCACTCCCCATTGCTCTGCAGCCACAACCTGCCACTCAGGGCTCCCTCTGACTTCTGCTTCTTTCCCCCTCTGCCACTTTGCAGCCTTTCAGGCCCACTGCAGCCCTTTTGAGGGCCACTAGGCCCATACGCTTGTTTTAAACCCTGCCTGGCCCATGATGGCCTCACAGCCCCAGAGCTCAGAGCTGATTCATCAGCTGCACATTGCCTCAACAGGGACTTCAGGAAATCTACACTGCCCCGGCCCAGATGGGCATGATGGAGGGAGCAGCCAGGGAGTCCAAGGGGTGACCAGCTGGACACAGAAAGGGAAAGGCACGTTGGGAGGCTAGAGGCAGTTTCCAGGCTCTGCCAGTGTCCGACCCAGCCTGGGTTCCCAGTTCAGTGACTCTGTCAGTAAAGCTACTGAGGGTAGGGGACAGAGAGGACACGGCACACAGACCCTCAGTACAGGGAGCCCCTCCCTGATGCTCAGCTGTGTATGTTTTCTGCCTTCCTCCTGCACCCCGCCCACCTGTATGGCTCTGAGCAGCTGCCTCTCCCCAACATTCCCTCCCTCCCTCCTCCTGCCATATGACAAGCCTCTGACCCCAAACACCCCCACCCAGCCCCCATGGGATGTGGGAGCAGACGAGACAAGAAGTAAAGAGCCTGGGAACCTGAAGTTGAATTTCCACACTGTCCGAAGACTTTACAGTTGATCCTTAACAACGTTATGTTCAGATTTCCAGCACTGACACGTTGGAGCAGACGCAGGCAAAAATCTAGTTTTATCTGGGTGAAAAATATTCAAAAAAATTGAGTATGAGCTGAATGGAGATGTACAGTCCTAGTCGGATCTCTGAAAACAGAGAGAAAACACATGGCATCACTGATACCCTGTGTGCTTATTATTCCCCACAGGGAACAAGCCCAGTGTGACACCAGCAACACTTCTGAAGATTATATTGAATGTAAGAACTTTGGGAGAGTACTGGGCTTACCGGGGTCACCTGCACATGCGGGAGAAAAGCAGTGGCTGGGAGTAAATGTGTTAATTGGTGGGAGATGGACAGATCCCAAGTCAGACTGTCTGGCCAAGAGTTACAACAATAAACTGCCTGTGATCAAAGTGAATGAAGAGAAAAAGTTCTTGGGGTCCCAAGGCTTGTGCATCTGAGTCCCTGAGGTTCCTTGGCCTGTAATCCCCAGTCCTGCATTGCCATGGCTTAGGGGACTGAGCCAAAGTGTTTTCACGTCCCGTCCTTCATGGAAAAGGCACATCTTGGGGAAAGCTCCCATTGGAAAATGTTCTGCTGCCTTCCCTGGGAGCTGGGTCTGCTCAATACAGACCAGTCCTTCCTGCCTTGTGCAAACGTGGACAGGAATAAGTCCTGACAACACAGCAATAAGTCCCAACAGACGGTGTCTTGGCGGGGAATTGGTGCCCGCTTGTTGCTGTATTATGAGGCTGAAGGCTGAGATACGTACATGGGGTATACTCTTATCTCAGAGTGTGTGAGGTTGGAAGTATAAACAGAGAAAACTCTTGTTTAAAAAAACCCTAAACGTACAAGGTGTTTGGAAGCCCTGAGGAGTGTCACATCCCAGAGGGAGATTTAGGCCCCCGAGAAGCACAGTCACACACAACTTGCCAGGGTCTGTTCCACTTAATTATAAATTAACACAGTGGATCACTAAATCCTTGTCCTGGTTGGAAAATAGGATTTTTTCCTGTGGAACATTTAGATAAAAATGAATTTGTTTTATTTTTCTCAAAATTTTCTGTGGGAAATTTCAACTTTTCAGTGAAATATCAAAAAATGAAAATATTTCACCTGAAAAAAGAAATTATTTTTATTTAAAATGGTGTAAAAGTGCTTTGTGGGAGCTGCAGTTCAGGAGCCTCCTGCTCCTGGTCTCCTCTTTGAGCCGGGCTCTCTGCCTTTCCCAGGATGCACCACTTTCTCCTCTCTCGGTGACAGTAGGTAGTACATTATGGGAGTCCCTGGCTGTGGTGCATCATGGGAGATGAAATCCAGCCATGCAGTCCTGCCTGTAGAGGAGAATGTCAGCACCAGCACAGACAACTCAGGCCTCCCCATGCTGGGGGGCACAATCTAAAAGGGAAGACAAGTGACCCCCCACACACGTCTCCTCTTCCCAGCGACTTCCCCACCCTGTGCCCAACTCGGTGCCACCACACTGTCCCTTCCGCACATTACCTATGGGGCTCTGTCTTTCTCCCACTGCGCCTCCTTCCTGGCTCGTTTGGCTGGTCTCCCTGGCAGCCGGGCCTGGGAGGGGACCAGGAGGGAGACACGTTTCCCATGGCTCAAGCTGGCCACTCTGTTTTGCTGCAATGCAGCAGCTGCCTGACAGAGCCTGGCTGGGGAGGCTGTGGGCCACTCCTGCCTGGGCCCAGCTGCCGGGGGACAGGGGCGAGTGATCCAGAAACAGGCTGGGAGGGAGAGGGGCTCAGTCGGCCCTGATCTCTGGGAGCTGGGCTCAGGCATGGGGGTGGGAGGTGTTATATCCTTGAGGGCAACAGTTTTAGGAAGAAATCACTGGAGACACAGAGAGCTGTAAACCTTGGAGCAGCCAGTTATTGCCACACACTGAACTAATCAAAACCAGCCAAAACTGCCTGGGCTGTCCCCTAATAATCTAACTCACTTGCCATAGCAACACAAGATTCTATTACCATGACAACCAAATAAACAACAGAAGAGTGGAGGGGCGTTGCGACCACCTCCCCAGCCAGGCTCTTGCAGGCAGCCATCATGCCGCACAGAGCAGTGACCTGGAGCAGCCAGCATGAGACGTGTTTGGTCCTGCCCCTTCCACTCCCCCCCACCCCCGGGGCCCAGCTGCCAGGGACAGGGGTGAGCATGCCAGGGGGCAGGCACACCCAGAGAAGAATCTGGACAGGCGAATCTTGGCGGCACTTGACTCTGTATGCTGCCCGTGCCCCCATGCAGCACCATTGTGGTATTTTTAATCACAATATTTCAGGGGTTTCTGTGGTTGGTCAAAATATTTCAGTTTTGTGGCATTTGGTTTGAGAATATATTGGAATTTTCTGACAAAAGCTGATTCTGTTTGTGACAAAATAGCTCTGTTGAAAACCCAGACTAACAGTTTCCACTGAACATCTTCATCAGCCATATTAAATCCTTCTTCTGCGTTACCCCTTAGCGACCCGGATCAGGATCAGGTTTCATTGTGCTCAGTGCTGCCCACTGGGGAGTCCGGCCCTGGCTGGGGGAGAGGTGCGAACCGCGTGGTTATAATTTGTGCCCAGCGAGGTGCCTTCCCTGAAGAGCATTTACCGCCGTGTGACAACGTGTAACTGTCATTCTCTCCCCAGGTGCCTCAGTGAATTGGCTAGGAAGCTCCAAGGTGAGTCGCAGCTTTAATTAACGACAAAATGAAGTGTTAGAAAAGAGCGATTGGTTTGCCTGTTCCAGCTCGGCAGTGACCGGTGGGCTTGGAACATGGATTTACTCAGAATTCCCAGGGTTCAGGTTGTCTCTGTTACCCTGGTCTCACTGCTGCTGACCCAGATCTCCATCCAGGAGTAGGTAGCTTGCTCCCATAAGTGCTGTTAGCCTGGCCAGTCAGGCCGTGCCCCCCACTCCCAAACACACAAACAGGCATCCAGGCAAGAAGAAAACATCTTTCCCAAATTCCACACCACAGCAACAGGGGAGAATCTATGGTCTCAAAATCTATCCAGCTACAAAGGGGCTTTCCCCACCAGCCTCTGCAGTCAGACAAACAATTAAGGCAGAGATGTTCAAGGTTTCAAAGTTCCCATTAAAACTCCTGGGAACTGGACAGTCAAATTCCCCAGGCGGGTTTGAAAACCTCCTCCAGAATGTTACTCAAGTGGGAATCGGCTGTAGTGAGACTGAACCTATTAATGAAGTCCCAGCACCAGTTGCTGGTAACACTCCATCATGGGCCTCTCAAAGGGGAAGGAAGATAGGAAAGGGGTGAAATCCTGGGAGTTTCCCATTGACTCCAGTGGGGGCAGGATTTCCTCCAATGGGTCTCCATGTGATGTAGGTGTCAGTAGGGTGTGCACAGGCTCACACTGCTAGCAGTGGCTGTGCAGTGGTGCACACATCCTGGGTACCATGTTAGTGGCAGGGAAAGCTGCTAACACAGAGTTTCCTTCCTCCATTTGCTTCCTTACGATAATTATTTATCAATACTCCAGCTAGTATTGGTGTAACCCTTCTGCCAGGTGGAGTCAGCAGCACCCAGGGCCAGGCTCAATATCTAGAGGTTCCTTTTCAACAATACAACACAGAACCAGCTCAAGTCCCACCCGGGAACCTGGTAAAATTACACACCACTCCTGGGTGCCTCTAGGAGGCAAAACCTCTCCTGTCTCAAGCACAGAGTCTGAGTGTAGAAAAGAAACTTTTAATGAAAAGAGGGAAAGTAACCCGGCATTAGCTTGGGAAAATGCTGCAAGCAGGATTCATAAACATAAAACCATGAGCAAAACACCTGTCCCAGGGTACATTGGGCTGTGTCTTTTGCCTCAGGTTCTTGAGTCCAACAATGAAAAGTTCCTTTAACGTGCCCCTCCCTTCACCACACTCCACTCACAGTGGTTGTCCTTGGTCAGTGAAGAAACAGCATTCAGAGATGCATCTATGTGAATTCAACTCCCACCATAGGGGGTGGGGGAAAGCACTTTGCTCGCTTCATCATCGGGGCACGTGCTCTGGTGCCGCTCCGCCAGCCAGAGTGTCAGCCACTCACTACTCCACAGCTGCCTGACTCCACTGCCTGCCAGCTCACAGCTCCACCAGACATCACCAGTGCACATCATCATCTGCTGCTGCTACCTGCTTCTGTACTGTGATCTCTGCAGGTCTGTCTCTTGACACTCTACGCAGTTCTCAGTGATGATTGTCAGCCCTTAGTAAAGGAACCTCACTGCTGAAGCAGGCTGGGCAGAAAAGCTGTCCCACAACAGATGATTTCAGCTCTAAGGATCACTGAACAAAACAAACAGACTCTTAATGGAGCCTTGATTAGCTCCATCTTTGAACACTGGGGAGGGTTATGCCAAACCATGCCTAGGACTCTTAAGCAGAGTCCTCCACCCACCTACCCACACCCCCTCTTGCTTCTCACTGGCATTTGGCATCCAACTCCCTGCTTATCGAGTTCAGTTAAGTTAAGAGTGATCTCATCAGACATGGCAGGCTCTGCTGCCCTCATACAATAAGGATAAGAACATTTCATCACCCCTGTATTCAGTACTAAAGTGATTTTAACCCAACACCAGTCAAAGTTGATCACCTTGACAATACAGTTCTATCTGCTCATACCTTGGGCAAGTGGATGTGTTCATATAAACACAGTGTGATCCTGAAGCCTTTTCCCCTCCCAAGCTCATTACTAGCTGTGAGGGAAGATTTCATTCAGACCTACGTACATTGGCAATGAACAACCACCTTGGATTTTTATTCCTCGTTCTCTTATGGAGGGAATTTGAGTCACTGAAGTTCTGTCCTTTTATCATTATTTTTAAAATGTAACATTTTATTGAGCATCTAAAGCAATGTCACAAAGAGAAGAGCTCTGCATTGCTATCAGGGAGGAATTGCTGATTTCTTTGGAGTTAAGGTTGAAGTTTGCATCCTGCTATCAACTTGATTTACGTACACACCCTCTCAGCTACAAAACCAGCCCTGCGGACATCGAAGTTTCATTGTCACATCTCATCACTGGGGAAATTTTCTCCTGAAAGCTTCAGGCAAACAACTTAAACGATCTCAGAGAGGTGGAGTCTCATAGCACATCTTGAATACTGTGTGCAGTTCTGGTCACCGCATCTCAAAAAAGACAGATTAGAAATGAAAAGGATACTGAAGGGGGCAATAAAACGATTAAGGGTATGGAACAGCTTCTGTACGAGGAGAGATTAAAAAGACTGGGATTGTACATCTTGGAAAAGAGATAATCAAGGGTATAGAGGTCTATAAAATCATGAATGGTGTGGAGAAAATTAATATGGCAGTGTTAACATAACATAAGAACCAGTGCTACCCAATGAAATTATTAGGTAGCAGGTTTAAAACAAACAAAAGAAATTACTTCTTCACACAGTGCACATTCAACCTGTGGAACTCGTTGCCAGGGTATGTTGTGAAGGCCAAAACTATAATTGGATTAAAAGAAGAATGAGATATGTTCATGGACGATAGGTTCAACAATGGTTGTTAGCCAAGATGTTTAACTTGGAGATGCAACCCTCTGTTCTAGGTGTCCCTAAGCCTCTGACTGCCAGATGCTGAGAGTGAAAACACAGAATGGATCACTTAATGATTGCCTTGTTCTATTAATTCCCTTTGAAGCATCTGGCTTTGGCCACTGTTGGGAGACAGGATACTGGGCTAGATGGACCACTGGTCTGACCCTGTATGCCCATTTATGTTCTTATATTATGTTCTTATGTTCCAGAGACTTTCCTAGTATTACACTGGCTGATCTTATACTAACAAACACTGATTTATCTCTTAGAGCTTTTAGTAAATGACTCTAGGACAGGATGCTATTTACAGAGATATTTATGACTCATTTCATGTGAATTCAGAAGTTGGTTGCTCCTGGCTCCAAGCCTCTTTCCAGCCAGTACTCTGCCCAAAAGCTCTCTCTCCCTCTCAGCTTTTTCTCAGAATCCTGCTCCAAGTGCTCTCTGGTTGTGTCTGATTTTTGTTGCTTTCTTTGTTTGCTTCTAAGGTGTTTCTGTTGCTTCTGTCACACAACCAGCCCCTGCATTTCTTATCAGACCCTGTGGAACCCCCTTGGACAGCATGGCCCTGCCATGCCCAGGCTTCCCTGCAGTCTAGTTCTTGGATGATGGTTTCCCATTGCTTCAGCTGAAACTAAAAAAAAGAGCATTTAATAGTTCCCTTATTTAACTTGAATGGGTGGTGGCTATCACAGCCACCAGCTTCAACAAGGTGCTGTGATTGCCAATAGAGAAAAGACACACTCGATAGGAGCCAACCAATCAGCATAACAGTATAATTCTGAAGAATCAGAGCAGATTGTGCAGTGGGGACAGAAGGAACGTGAAGAAATTTGGCAGTATGTGACCTCTAGAAGAAGAAAGAAGAGCATCCATGTACTAGCAATGCAGATACAGATGAGCAGATTCATGTTCTCTCCACAGGTCCTAATGTGGAGAATGGACTAGATAATACATCTGAGGGAAGGGAGCAGAAGGAGACTCCACATATTGGAAGGCGTGAGATGCACTGTCCCAGGGATGGTGGTTCCACAGTCACTGCTCCCAAGAGGAGGTTGATGGTGGTGGTTGGGGACTCCCTCCTTAGGGGGACTGAGTCATCTATCTGCTGCCTCAACCGGGAAAACCGAGAGGTCTGCTGCTTGCCAGGAGCTAGGATTCACAATGTAATGGAGAGACTGCTGAGATTCATCAAGCCCTTGGATTTCTACCCCTTCCTGCTTCTCCACGTGGACACCAATGAAACTGCCAAGAATGACCTGCAGACTACATGGCTCTGGGAAGAAAGATAAAGGAGTTCGAGGCGCAAGTGGTGTTCTCGTCCATCCTCCTTGTGGAAGGAAAAGGCCCGGGTAGAGACCGTCAAATTGTGGAAGTCAATGAATGGCTATGCAGGTGGTGTCAGAGAGAAGGCTTCGGATTCTTTGATCATAGGATGGTGTTCCAAGAAGGAGGAGTGCTAGGCAGAGATGGGCTCCACCTGGCAAAGAGAAGGAAAAGCATCTTTGCAAGCAGGCTGGCTAACCTAGTAAGGAGGGCTTTAAATTAGGTTCACTGGGGGAAGGAGACCAAAGCCCTAAGGTAAGTTGGGAAATGGGATACCGGAAGGAAGCACAAGCAGGAGAGCGCAAGAGGGGAGGACTCCTATCTCAGACTGAGAAAGCGGGATGATCAGCGAGTTATCTTAAGTGGCTATACACAAATGCAAGAAGCCTGGGAAACAAGCAGGGAGAACTGGAAGTCTTGGCACAGTCAAGGAACTATGATGTGATTGGAATAACAGAGACTTGGTGGGATAACTCACATGACTGGAGTACTGTCATGGATGGTTATTAACTGTTCAGAAGGACAGGCAGGGGAGAAAAGTTGGGGAAGTTGTACTGAAATGTAAGAGAGGAGTTTGACCTGCTCAGAGCTCCGGTATGACAACTACATGAAAAAACTGAGAGTCTCTGATTAAGTTTAGAAGTGTATACAACAAGGGTGATAAGTATCAGAGGGATAGCCGTGTAGTCTGGATCTGTAAAAGCAGCAGAGAATCCTGTGGCGTCTTATAGATTAACAGACATTTGGAGCATGAGCTTTCGTGATGAATATCACTTCGTCAGACGCTGTAGTGGATAATTTCCAGGGCCGGTATACATATGCTAGCAAACAAGCTAGAGATAACGAGGTTAGTTCATTCGGGGAGGATGAAGGCCCTGTTCTAGAAGTGATAAGTGTGAAAACCAAGGGAGGAGAAACTGGTTCTGAATTGGCAAGCCATTCCACAGTCCTTGTTTCTCGTCCTGAGCTGATATCCACCTAGGAAGCGGAAACAGAAAGAGAGTGACGTGCAGGTGAATGAACCAGTGATGGTGTGGCGACTGGTTAGGTCTGTTAGGTCTGATTAGATCTGGTTAGGTCGTGTGATGGGTCGCTGGTGTAGATATGTGGGCACGTCCACCAATGTTATATACGCCATCATATCCGCAGGATGCCCCCTCTGCTATGTACATCAGCCAAACTGGACAGTCTTTACGGAAAAGATAATGGACACAAATCAGACATATAGGAAGGCAATATACAAAAACTGTAGGAGAGCACTTCAACCTCCTTGCCACACTATAGCAGACCTTAAGGTGGCCATCTGCAGCAAAAAACTTCAGGACCAGTCTTCAAAGAGAAACTGCTGAGCTTCAGTTCATCTGCAAAATTTGACACCATCAGCTCTGGACTAAACAAAGACTGGTGAATGGCTTGCCACTACAGAACCAGTTTTCCCTCCCCTGGTTTTCACACCTCCAATCTGCTAGAACAGGGCCTCATCCTCTCCTGAATGAATAAATCTTTATTCTCTACCTGCTTGCTAGCATATATACTACCTGCCCCTGGAAATTCCACTACATGCGTCTGACGAAGTGGGTATTCACCCTGAAAGCTCATGCTCCAAAACGTCTGTTAGTCTATAAGGGGCCACAGGATTCTCTGCTGTTTTAACAAGGTGATGTTTGTGATGGAGTCTGCTATGACCACCAGACCAGGACGATGAGGTGGTACAGCATTTGTTCGGACCACAAACAGAAGTTACTAGATCACAGGCCCAGGTTCTCATGGGAGACTTCAATAACCCTGATACTACTGGAGAGCATACAGCGGTGCACAGACAATCCAGAAGTTTTTGAAAAGTGTAGGGACAATTTCCTGGTCAAAGTGCTGGAGGGACCAACTACGGGCAGAGCTCTTCCTTGACCTGCTGCTCCACAAGCGGAAAATTAGTAGGGGAAGCAAAAGTGGATGGAACCTGGGAGGCAGTGACCATAAGAGATTGAGTTTAGGATCCTGACACAGGAAGCAGGAAAGCAGCGCAGAATACAGACTCTGGCACTTCAGAAAAGCCAGACTTGGACTCCCTCAGGGAACTGATGGGCAAAGATCCCCTGGGAGACATAACATGAGGAGGAAAGGAGTCCAGAAGAGCTGGCTATATTTTAAAGAATTCTTATTGAAGTTGCAGGAACAAACCATCCAATGTGTAGAAGAATAGTAAATATGGCAGGTGACGAGCTTGGCTTAACAGTGAAAACCTTGCTGATTTTAAACTAAAAAAGAAGCTTACAAGAAGTGGAAGATTAGACAAATGACCAGGGAAGAGTATAAAAATATTGCTCAGGCATGCAGGAGTGTAATCAGGAATGTGAAATCACACTTGGAGTTGCAGCTAGCAAGGGATGTTAAGAGTAACAAAAAGGGTTTATTTAGGTATGTTAGCAAAGAAGAAAGTCAAGGAAAATGTGGGCCTCTTAATGAAGGAGGCAACCTAGTGACAGAGGATGTGGAAAAAGCTAATGTACTCAACAATTTTTTTGCTTCTATCTTCACGAACAAGGTCAGCTCCCACACTGCTGCACTGAGCAGCACAGTATGGGGAGAAGATGACCAGCCCTTTGTAGAGAAAGAAATGATTCGGGACTACTTAGAAAAACTGAATGAGCACAAGTTCATGGGGCTGGATGCACTGTGTCCGAGGGTGCTAAAGGAGTTGGCAGATGTGATTGCAGAGCCATTGGCCATTATCTCTGAAAAATCATGGCAATCCAGTTCCTGGATGACAGGAAAAAGGGGAAAAGGAGGATCCGGGGAACTACAGGCCAGTCAGCCTCATCTTAATCCCTGGAAAAATCATGGAGAAGGTCCTCAAGGAATCAATTCTGAAGCACTTAGAGGAGAGGAAAGTGATCAGGAGCAGTCAGCATGGATTCACCAAGGGCAAGTCATGCCTGACTAACCTAATTGCCTTCTATGAAGAGATAACTGGCTTTGTGGATGCGGGGAAAGCAGTGGATGTATTATTCCTTGGCTTTAGCAAAGCTTTTGATACAGTCTCCCACAGTATTTTTGCCAGCAAGTTAAAGAAGTATGGACTGGATGAATGGACTATAAGGTGGATAGAAAGCTGACTAGATCATCGGGCTCAGTGGGTACTGATCAATGGCTTCATGTCTAGTTGGCAGCCGGTATCAAGCGGAGTGCCCCACGGGTCAGTCCTGGGTCCGATTTTGTTCAATATCTTCATTAATGATCTGGACGATAGTGTTGACGGCACCCTCAGCAAGTCTGCAGATTACACTAAACTGGGAGGAGTGGTAGATATGTTGGAGGGTAGATATAGGATGCAGAGGAACCTAGACAAATTAGAGGATTGGGCCAAAAGAAACCTGATGAGGTTCAACAAGGACAAGTGCAGAGTCCTGCACTTAGGAAGGAAAAATCCCATGCACTGTTACAGACTAGGGACCGAATGGCTAGGAAGCAGTTCTGCAGAAAAGGACCTAGGGGTTACAGTGGACGAGAAGTTGGAGATGAGTTGACAGCGTGCCCTTGTTGTCAAGAAGGCTAATGGCATTTTGGGCTGTATAAGTAGGAGCATTGCCAGCAAATTGAGGGATGTGATCATTCCCCTCTATTCAACACTGGTGAGGCCTCATCTGAAGTACTGTGTCCAGTTTTGGGCTCCACACTACAAGAAGGATGTGAAAAAATTGGAAAGAGTCCAGCGGAGGGCAACAAAAATGATTAGGGGGCTGGAGCACATGACTTACGAGGAGAGGCTAAAGGAACTGGCATTGTTTAGTCTGCAGAAGAGATGAATGAGGGGGGATTTGATAGCTGCTTTCAACTACCTGAAAAGGGGTTCCAAAGAAGATGAGTCTAGGCTGTTCTCAGTGGTAGCAGATGAAAGAACAAGGAGTAATGGTCTCAAGTTGCAGTGGGGGAGATTTAGGTTGGATATTAGGAAACACTATTTCACTAGGAGCGTGGTGAAGCACTGGAATAGGTTACCTAGGGAGGTGATGGAATCTCCTTCCTTAGAGGTTTTTAAGGTCAGGCTTCACAAAGCCCTGGCTGGGATGATTTCATTGGAGATTGATCCTGCTTTGAGCAGGGGGTTGGACTAGATGACCTTCTGAGGTCCCTTCCAACCCTGATATTCTTTTCCATGACTCTATGATAATAAAAAGTACATAGAGCCATTATTAACATTATAGATATTGCCCCCCCTTTTGACCCAAGGAATTATCCAGTATTTGAGGTCTTGTGCAGTGTTTGGTTGAGAGGAGAAAGTGATGACAGAGTCAGGTATGTTCATTGATGCAACCCCATTTATTTACATAGAATCCACAAAGTCCTGTATGTCCCTGAGCACAACAGTAACCAGACAACAGGATGCACTTTATTTGCTCCTGACTCCAAGCATCTTTCCAGCCAGCATTCTGCCCAAAAGCCCCTGCATTTGTTATCAGACCATGAGGAACCCCGTTGGACTACATGGCCCTGCCACTCCCAGCCTTGCCTGCGGTCTCGTCCTTGTGGGGTGGTTTCCCATTGCTTCAGGTGAAACTAAACAAAAGGGCATTTAATGGTTCCTGTATTTAGCCTGAATGGAAGGTGCTTATCACAGCCACCAAATTCAACAATGTGCCGCAATTGTCCATAGATTAATGGCACAGTTTTAGGAGCCAGCCAGTCTCCAGTCTCTCCAACAACTTTCCTCCAATTGTTTTATTTTGATACCATTTATTAACAGGCTTGTGAATTCTTGACCCAGTTATTTTGTTATATCCAATGAGGTGGATGCAGAGTTTGACAGATCCTTTAAGCTGTCTATGATCAGTGGACTGGCCCTATTAGTATCCAGTCCTCCCTTTCACATGGCACACTACTTGTGTCTTGCATCATGCACCACAGGGGCAGCAAGAGCCCCAGCAGGAATCCCCTCCTGGTCACCCTTCAGTCTTTCTTCCTGTTCACCTGTGGAGACAGTGTTAGTATTGGCAGGTGCTGGTTTAAACAGTTTGAACTGATTCTGGTGCCTCCAAAACGTTCCCATTTTCCCTCCAACTTTTGCACACATGGTGTTAATAGTCAAAAGGACCCGCATGGCTACCTTGGCTTCAGAATTCCATTGACCTCCGGATAAATGCAACACATTGCCAGATTTCTGACTTTAAATGCAGGTTTGCTTAGAGTACTCTTATTATCCAGCTGGGTTTGATTTTTTTTAACTTGGTTGTATAGGTTTTTTTTAATTTATTGTCCAATACCTTAATGTAGTTTTGTAACCTGTCTGCGAAGTGCCCTGACCCTTCCGCAGGCAGGACTGCATCACTAGGCATACTCATTGCTCTTCCTGTTATTAGTTCAAAAGGTGTTAGCTGGGTCAGCTTGTTTAGGCTGCCTGTGCTTTGGTAAAGCACAGCAGCCAGCATGCATGCCCATCAGTCTCCTGTATCCAGAACTGCTTTTCTTAAGGCTGCTTTCATTGTCCTACTTATTCTTTTTACCATCTCTGAGCTTTCAGGGTGGTATGGTATATGGAACCTTCACTTTATTCCTAATGCCTTACATGCCTCTTTCATTACATGCCCCATAAAGTGAGTTCCTTGGTCCGAGTCTATTGACAGCAGCAGGCCCCATCTGGATATTATTTCCTTTGCTAAGATAGGAGCCACTGTTGTGGCAGTATAGTTTTCAGCAGGGAATGCCTCTACCCATTGGGTGAAAGTGTAAATAATTACCAAAATATATTTATATCCCTTGCTTTGTGGCAAGGACGCAGTAAAATCACTTTGCAGATTCTGCCGTGGTCCCTCTGGCCATGGTTGATGGTTCACATTCACTTGTGCACATTACACATTTTTAAAGAATTGGCATCTTTTTTCATAGCTGGCCACCACCAGTGCTTTAGGGCAGCTTTTATTTGCCTCCATCCCAGGTGAGCTGAGGAGTGGATGGCATGGAGCAGCAGAGCCCATATGCACTCAGGGGCTACCAGCTCCTCCCCCTCAGGCCATACCAAAGTGATTTTTATATACACAGCCTGGCCCTTCTGATTTGTTTGTCTTTTTCAGGCTTATGGCTGCATAGAACCTGTTTAAATTCACCTCCTCCTCAGCCCCTGCAGTTCCATAAAGCCTGACAGGGTTTGCTTGTGCAGCCTCTTTAGCCTGTTTATCTGTCCAATAGTTTCCCTTCTGTTCCTTGCTTGAGATTGTATGATGATTACTGCCAGTTCTGATGGTAGTTTGACAGATTCTGTTAGTTTTTTAACTGCATCTGTATTATTAATGGGTTTTCTGGCTGTTGTTATAAAACCCCTGTGTGACCACACATCCATATTGTCATGCACTGTTCCGAATGTGTACCTGCTGTGTTTACACTGTGAGTCTTTCACCTTCCCCGACTCTTAGAGCTTCAGTGGGGCTGCCAGCTCTGCTTTTTGAGCTGATTTTGAACCATCCAGCTGACCTGACGCTATTACTGTTCCATTACTAACTACTGCTGCTCATTCTGTATATGGCACTTTATTTTTATACTTCCTTGACCTATTTACATACAAAATTATGTCTGGATTTTTAATGCCTTTTTTTAAAACTCTTCCCAACACTTTCCCTCCCCTATCTATGAGACATTCATGTACCTTTCTATTTATGTTCATGTATTTAGTCACATTTAGTTTTTTGTCCCTCACTATGGAGAAATTAGGGTTTTGCAAGCACAGTGGTTACTCCCACTGACTCCTGCAGGCATCTGTTATGGATTTTAGCCACCTGGTATTAAGGAGGTCAATGAGCATGTGTGGGGTGTGCAATACCAGCATGCCCGTGAGGGTATATGGCTTACCGCCTTTTACAGCCCAGGTTGCACAATCCAAAGCCGCCATGCACTCCGGTAGCCCTTGTAATACAGGGGGTCTTAAGGTAGACATGTATGCAACCAGGCACTGTCTGAGATGTGTCAGGACTGCAGCATATTGAGTCTTACTGTGATAGGGTGATCAGATAGCAAGTATGAAAAATCAGGACGGGGGTGGGGGGTAATAGGAGACCATATAAAAAAAAAAGCCCCAAATACCGAGACTGTCCCTATAAAATCGGGACATCTGGTCAACCTATACTGTAATTACAGTACAGGCGGAACTGCTTTCCCATATTGGGTAAGCCCAGGCTGGGGGCAGTGGATAGAGCTTGCCTTACTTTAATGAATGCCTCCTCTTGTTCTGTGCTCCATATTACTGACTCATTTGTAGGCTTTCCCCCTACAAGTTTTTGGTTTGGTTCCACCATCTCTGAGTACTCTGGTATATATGTCCTACAGTAACTAAGGAGTCCCAGCACTTTCTGGATTTCTTTAACTGTCTGTGGTCTATTTAACTCTCGAATTGCCTGCTTGTGAATGAGATTATTTTGATTTTTGCCTCAAAACTAATTCTTTTTAATATGTTTTTTTCTACCTGAGGATGTTTTTTTTCTGTTAACAGATTAGCATTCTCTGACCTTTACCCTTCTGCAACATTAGTTTTTGCAAATACCTTTAAAATGTTTATTATTATTTTTTAATTTTCTGAAAGACAAAAATAACATTTTTTTACTCTTTTTGGGGTGGCAGATTACTGCGTCAAATATCCCTTCCCTTTATGAATATTTTTGCTGATTGTAGGCAAAACAGAGGAATTACCCCCATACTTTCCTGTGGTTTTTATAGGCAGGCCAGGTTTTAATGGCTTTTAACTTTTAAGGGGAATTAGTTTACTGTTCAGTTATTAAATTTATGAGGTGGTGTACCTCAGTTTTCCTTTTAATACAGTAGACCAGGTATGTCCTTTATTTGCAGCTCCTTTGTGATGCTGCCATCAGGGGCGGCTCTAGGCATTTCACCGTCCCAAGCACAGCAGGCAGGCTGCGTTCAGCAGCTGGCCTGCGGAGGGTCTGCTGGTCCCGCGGCTTCGGCGGACCTCTCGCAGCCATGCCTGTGGGAGGTCCACCGAAGCCACGGGACCAGTGGACCTCCTGCAGGCAAGCCGCCGAAGGTAGCCTGCTTGCCGCCCTCGCGGCGACGGCAGAACGCTCCCCGCGGCTTGCCGCCCTAAGCACGCGCTTGGCGTGCTGGGGCCTGTAGCCACCCCTGGCTGCCATTTATGGGCAGTTCTCTCCTTTTTTTCACTAGTTAGGTAATTTGCATTAATGAAGATGCTTTCTGGCTTGCTTTTGGATTCAAAGCCATTAGCAGCTCAGAGACTGAAGTGAGGTTTTTTACCCAAGAAAGCTTATGTCCATATAATCTGTTAGTCTTTAAGGTGCCACTGGACTCCTTGTTGCCTTAAAAGGGACACAGTAAACTTTCACCAAAGTTTTGATTACTTTTAACTTTTAACTCCTGCTTCTGAAACACACAGCATTTTGAAAAAAAAGACACAATCTATTGTGGCTCCTTTTGGAGTCTTAATAGGATTTTAATTAAGTAGCATGTTTTGTTTGCATTTCTTTTACCCCTTCTACAATATGGAATATCAGGGTTGGAAGGGACCTCAAAAGGCCATCTAGTCCAACCTTTTGCCCAAAGCAGGACCAATCCCCAGAGAGATTTTTGTCCCAAATCCCTAAATGGCCCCCTCAGGGACTGAATCCATCGTGGATTTAGCAAGCCAATGCTCAAACCACTAAGCTATCCCCCCTGGTACAGTGCACATGTTCTGGGGGAAATGCACATAGTTTTTATAGTTAAACTTTTATAACATTATATTAACCATATTATTTTTTACATAAGGTGTAACTGTTTCTTTTGTGTTTACAGAGTTTTTATGTACCCTTATTATTATGACAGTCTGATTACACAGAGCCATTTTAAGGTTCAATGTTTCTAACATTACTTCTTTTTTGTTTTGTGCACCTCACCCCTGCTGTTGCTTTAAAGGGGCACTGTTTTTTAATTTTTTTAATTTTTTTTTTACTGCAGCTTTTATTTCTTATTTTGTTATCAAAAAATAAATTTAGATTTATTTTGGCAGGGGAGGGAGAGAGTTGATTGAATGTTATAAAGCATTGAGGTATATTAAGGGTTAAATGCTAAATCCCAAAGCTAAACAACACTAACCTGTATCTGGCAAAAGTGTTTTTTGGGGTTTTTTTTAGTTTTGCAACTTTGAATGAAAGATTTAAATGAATTTTAGTGGTATTATTTTAAAATAAAACAAAACAAAAACCCAATTTATTTTAAACCTACAAAACAGAGTTTTTAAAACCAGGAGTGTTGATTAGGTCCTTAAGACCTTACCTATTTACCGGTACTTAATATACAAATTTTACACGGCTGTTCGTAGATTACATTTGGGGGCAGTTAAATTCCAATAGAGACCCCTTATGTTTTTTTTAAGCGAATTTGACTAAATTGTCCATAGTCAAATTATTTCAATCAGATTGTCTCTTTGCCTGGATTATTTATAGATATTCCTTTGGAAAAGGGCCCGTTTTCCCTTCAGAATGGCTGCAAAGAAACCAAGAATTCTTTTTATAACACTTTTTTTAAATTAAATCACTTGCTTATCTCCCAAAATGACACCTTCATTAACTCAGATTTCACCATTCCAAGTATTGTTCCAGGGATTTGAATGTCCCATTCCTATACTTTTTTTCCCTTAATGCAGTAGTTTTTAATACACAATAATTTTAGCAACAACCCAAACAACACAAGACAAAACATAAAACACCATTTTTGTTTTGACAGCAGATTCATGGTTGCTCTTCATCTGGTACCAGGGGTTTTTGTTTGTTTGTTTTGTTTTTAAACTCCTGCCACTATGCCCTCAGGGCTTCCAACCTGTTTTTCAACTTTTTATCTGTTGCCTGCCTGCTTGTCTGGGCCCAATCCTGCTTTCCTCGCTGAACTGTCCCTTTTCATGGACACAGGCTTTTATCTCTTAGTGCCTTAGTCTCAGCTTTTAAAGTCATATTTTCTCTTTCTTTTATGTTAAGTATGGCCAGTATAACTATTACTGCTTTGTTTGCTTTGTCACCTTTCTGATAATTCTTGCTCTGTTCTGGCTGCAGCATAGTTTGCTTTTTTAACTGCTGCCTGCTGAGTTTTTATGTGTTTATACTCTAATTATTCCTTAGGGCTGACTTTCACCTCCACCTTTGATGCCATGGCTTTTAGTCACCCTGGCTGCTGACCTTATTGGGAATGTACGTCTCACCCCTTAAATACTTTGATCTCAGTTCCCAGGGCTGTCAGCCTTGATAGGGATGTAAGTCTCCCCACTCTTGAATACCATGGTCTTAAGTTACACACTATTGCCGGCCCTGTTTTGTAGACTCATACCATACAAGGGTATATACATCACGTGCCTGGTGTGGGGGCTCCGTCAGGACTTGCAATGCTATGTGCAATGAGGAGGTGGGACCACCAGTTCACACTGCCTACCGCTCGCGTACCCTGCCAGTTCTGGGCTTAACTCACGACCAATCGCTTGCTGGTGGTTTGTCCAAGTCCTCCGTAACACACCCCTTTGTTTAAACAGTACATAACTCTCTTGTACTTGCCTTCTCTCTCCAGTTGACACCCTTATTTTACCCCTATGCTTGGACTACACGTGTCTAGGTTCCTTCACACTTAAATTTTAAAAAGTGTGAACAAGATGTGTCTGAAGGGGATGAGAGTCTTCCATCCCTACCCTAATGAGCTGGTAAATTAAAAATACTCACCACCTTCAGATGTCAGTCTCTGCTCCCCTCAGTTCACAAGCTTGTATCCCAGCAGAGTCCCTATCTGAAGGATCAGAAATAGACAGCAGGTAGAGTTAAGCACAGGAGTTCATTGCGCACAGTGCTCGCGGAGTGTCATTTTGCTTATTAGGCTCAGAGATGCTGCAGTTAATGGACTGCAATAGATTATATAGGGTGATCACTGGGCGAAGAGAAGCAACGGAGATGGGATTTCCCAAGTCCCTGGATAGGTTCTACAGCAAAACAAGATAAGTACAATAAGCCAATGGTCTAGAAGATTACATAATGGCTCCCTCATTGGTTCAAATTAACATATTGCTGACACACAGGTAATTACTTTAAACTATTTCTGTTAAAGTGTATCAGTTAAATTCTAATTTTGGGGTCCAGAGAATGAGGTAGCAGCTCTCTTGGTTGACCAACAGGTAAATTCCTGGAGATTTAAAGCAAAAAGGCAGCAATTAGTATTTAACAATGACAATTGTTTATAGGTTTACCTTTGAATTTCTATGGGCTAGGACTGGCATACATCTGTGAGAAGAGGGTGTCATAACTCATAACTGGGTAGGGCAGAAAAGGGCCAGACTAAGACTGTGGAGGGGGGGAGGTTATGTAGGAAGTGGGGCCGTTGGTTTTTACCAGCCTAGCTGCCGATTAGAACTGCTCTTGATGTATGTTCAGCAGTGCTGTCAGATGGACATTTTCTGGCTTAGCAGAAAAGTAACATTACCGTGATTTTATCTTAAAGCGTCCACCACCCCAGACAGAAGAGACATCGATATACATGAGCATGACACTGCAGCGGGAGACATGTCGTTAATGCTCCAGTTGCTGTAATGCAGAACTCGTCCATGCACAGCCGCATCACAGAACTCTCCCAAAATCAGAGGCAACTGTAGCGCAGGCTGTGCAGCAAGGACATGGGGGACTTTCTCTGGAGCCACAGCTGGACTATGCACAGTGACCCGAAGTGTGGTAGGACACTGGAATATTCTCAGGGCACATGGAGCATGTTTGCCTTTTGGAAAAAAGTGTTTCTTCTGAATAAAATTGGGAAAAATACCCAAACTCTCTATTAGTACCCCCTGACTCTTTGGGTATGTCCACACTATCCGCCGGATTGCGATAAATCGATCCCCAAATGCACTTCCCGTCAACTCCGGAACTCCACCAGAGTGAGAGGCGGAAACGGAGTTGACGGGGGAGCTGCTGCCATCGATCCCACGCCATGAGGACGGGAAGTAAGTCAGTCTAAGATACGTTGACTTCAGCTACGCTATTCTTGTAGCTGAAGTTGCATATCTTATCGATCCCCCCCCTCCAGTGTAAACCAGGCCTTTATCTTGACAACTGAGTCCCCAAGTCGTCTCAGCTCTGTTTAACGATTCCACTACCAACCCAAAGTGTACAAAAATCATGAAAGACGCCCCCCCCCAATTCCAATATTGCCTTAAGAATTCATGCATTTTTTTTTTTAAAAAAAAATGATTTTTGGATCCTTTGATTTGCCTTCTGGTGTTTGAGCCTTTAGGGGTCAGGTTTTCCAGCTTTTTGTCTCAACCAGGAGGGCTAGAAACTTAATTTTTTAAACAAAAGCCAAAATTTCCATTGTGCATTACTTTGCATTTATCAACATTGAATTCCATCTGCAATTTTGTTGCTCAGTGATCCAGTGTAGTGAGGTCCCTTTGTAACTCTTTGCAGTACAGGTGACATCTGCCATTCACCCTTTGTGGGGACAAGGAAGGGTTGCACAAAGTCACTTGAGGCAGAGCTAGGAATAGAGCAGAGGTCTCTATTATGGCAAGCCCCAGTCTCATCGCCTGGCAGAGGGAATGTACCAGATTCATGTGCTTGGTTATGCTGCCTGTAACTCTAACCACTATTATAGAATATCAGGGTTAAAAGGGATCTCAGGAGTTCATCCAGTCTAATCCCCTGCTCAAAGCAGGACCAATTCCCAAACAGATTTTTACTCTAGCTTCCTGAATGGGCCCTCAAGGATTAAACTCACAACCCTGGGTTTAGTCAAGCCAATACACAAAGCAATCCCTCCCCACAATCTACTCCTACTGCCAACTGATCTCCCACTGCTGCAGATAGTGGGTGTTGTGTCTCCATATAGGGGCTGGTGTGCACAGAAGATAATAAACTACTTCTTCTGCCGGTCACACCTGTCACTCAGCTATGTGTCTCTGGATTCTCTCTCTGCCATTGCATGGACAAATGTACTTGCCCTGCCATTCATCCCCCATACCAATGACTCTGAGGTACTGGGCAGGGTTGAGCTAGGATCCATTCACCCAGTTATTGCTGTCCTTAATCTCATACCTGCAGGAGTAATTCCCAGAGCTGTCTCTGGACACCTCATGGACACAGTCATAGGTAACCTTCTCTTCAAGCACCTCTGGGATGAAATCTCCTCCCTGCCCTTACAGAAGATGATATGGGTGGCTGGGGTCCAGGAGAACATGGAGCACTTGAGCAGCATGGAGTCTTCCTCCCAGAAGGAAGTTTCGTTCAGGTAAAAGATTGTGGCAGGGAGAACTCCTGGCAAGGTGAAATTGGTGAAAGCCATTAATGGGGCTGTCGGTGGTGCCTATTTCAGGGGGAGCCAAGGGAGCAGTTTGCCAAAGGAATTTGATTGCTGTGGGAGCAGCTTGCAGCTGTTAGGTGGTTCCCGGGCCATGGATAAGTTGCTGAATAGCCCCCTAGGGAGCATGGGATGATCCACATGGGGACTGTGGCAGTCTGGAGAGTTTGGCCTTTCTTCCCACAATCCCCAGGGTGCCTACGAGGTCACTGTGCAATCACTCGCAATCCCCACGGCCGCTAACATGACTGAGTGCAGGAGGGGTGTAGTGGGGACCATGCTGAGTGCGTGGGATGAACGCCATGTGGGATGCATGGCTCTGTCTGAGCGATGGCCGGGATAGTCCATGTGAATAGAGTGCAGTGCTGGTAGCTCCATAGCACTGACACCACTCCGTAGGGCAGGGCATGAGGAGCTCTCCCTACTCCGGAGCAGCCTCTTATTTCAGCACAGCTGGGTAATGGGGGATAATGTCAGATCTGAGACTGTTTTGCGTGAGCGGGGAGGAGGGGGAATATGGCATGCTTGGGGGAGGAGGCAGGGCTAGGGCAGGTATTTGAGGAAGGGTTCCAATGGGGCAGGGAGGGGGCAGAGTTGGGGCAGGGACTTTGGGGAAGGGGTTGGAATGGGGGTTGGGAAGGGGCCAGGAAGGGGTGGAGTTGGGGCGGGCTAGAGGCAGAAGGGAACAAGCACCCACTAGTGCTGGGGAAAGTTAATGCCTAGCCCTATGGTTCTAGACAGGTATGCTCATTTTTCCATAGTGGCGATAGTGCAACATCGACAATTTCAGTGTCCTTTCTGAGTTCACACTGTGCACGGTAGTGTTTCCTCAAGAGCTCTTTATTTGATATTTTATTTTACCACTCCCAAACACAATGCCAAAACAAAAAAGTATAAATTCACTGCAGAACTAAAGATGAAATTCCTGTGTTTTCAAAGTGATAGAGAAGAAGTGCTTTGTATGTTTACCTGGAACTTACGTCTCTCTGAAAATTAAAGGTGCTAATGACTTACAAACTCATGTGGACTCAGACAAGCACAAAAAAGTAGTTTATGGAGAGAGCTCATCAACAAAATGGACAGATTATTTTTCAGAACCAGGCAGCAAATCAGAGGATGCTGTTACTACATCAGAGGGTGCTTTTGCATTTCACACCATTAAGCATCATAATAGCATTAAGTCAATGGACTGCACATCTGTCTTCTTGAAGAAGACATTCCCTGATTCTGAAGTAGCATGGAAATTTTCAAGTGATAGAACCAAGACAGAAACAATTGTTATCTCTGTGTTTTCACTGCATTCTATTGATGTTGTTCTGAAAATGTTTGAAGAAAATGACATACAGATGGAAGCAGTCAGTGAAAATACTTCCCATAATTATTCAGTATTTCGACTGGAAGAATGGTGGTTTACAGTCAAAATTGATTGAGGTCCAGAACACACCTAATGAAACTGCAGACACAATTGCTCATTACATAAAAGAAACGCTTGAAAAAAATGATTTGCTCCAGAAGTGTATTGAATTACACTTGACAACTGCAATACAATGTTTGGAGGACTCCAACGTGATGAAGATGGAAAGAATGTGTTTGCAAAGAAGTTGTTGCAGAAGAGAACATTAATTGGTGTGGGTTGCCCAGCACACATTTTGAACAACTGTGTTCACCATGCAGCAGAAAGAATGAACGTTGACACTGAGAACATTTTTAAAATTTACTTTCATATCTACACTGCCCGAACTGAGCTGCTGAAGGAGTACTGTGAGTTTGTTGATGTTGAATACAGAAAACTGCTTTCTCATAGCAAGACACAATGGCTGTCATTATTTCCAGGCATTACAAGGCTGATACAGATGTTTCTGGCCTTGGAGTCTTTCTTTCTGTCACAGGACAAACCACCCAAAGTGCTTAAGACATCTTTTAAGTAAGAATTAAGCGAGATTTACCTCTGGCACATGCATTCACTCATGAGTGTATTCCAAACTTACATCCAAGAAATTGAAAGGGAAAGCAATTCTGTCGTGGAAGTGCTGAAAAGTTTGAACTCAGTTCACATTATCCTTCTTGAATGCAAGACTCACAACTTTATGTCCCTGAAAGTTAAGGGACTACTGTCACAGAAGTGCATGGAAGAAATTGATTTGACAAATTCTGTGCTGAAGTAAATAATATGTACAGCAGATGCTTAGAATATTTGGAGAAGTGGCTTAGACCCCTGGAAGACTTCTCTTGTTTCAGGTGGATCACCTTGAGTGAGACCAAATTGGAGTGATGTGGAACCTTATATCAAGTATCTGATTGATAAGGGGGTTCAAATTGATGATGTGAAGTGTTTTCAGCAACCTGAAGAAGTTTACGGAAAGTTGCAACAGTGATGAAGAGTTCATTAATTATTTGCTAGCACACCAGAAGTGGACCAAATATTTTGAGAAATCCAAAAACATTGAGTGTCATTCAGAACTGTTAAAGATTGCACAGTTCTTCTTTGCTATTCCTTCTCAACTTGAATGGTGAGTCGCTGAAAGGAATTCTTCTTTACAGTACAAACTTCAGACAGACTTCTTGTAAAGACTTTCATGCCTTCTTAAAGAGCAACCAACCACTGCTGAGAAAAATGCAATCTACAGAGAAGTATATGTGAGCACACAAGGATAAAGAAAACTGAAGAACTGGTGAAAGGAAAGGACTCACTACATATAAAGAAATACAGTAAACTTCAAATTATTAAATTTCACTTTTGAGGCCATATCACTTTTTCTTATATATACATTCAATATAGACGACATGTAGTGCACAGCATTTATAACAGTATAATAACACATTAATACAATGTGAGTTGGTTGATACTGGTGCAAACACACACACACACACCCTATGGAGTGACCTCTTTTTTGAATGTTCAGATATGGTAACTGTACCTAATATCCAACCTAGACCTCCCATACTGCAGCTCCTGAGGTGTCTGCTGTCCCTCCTGAGAGAGCAGTAACAGGGCACTGCCAGATGGGGAAGAACACAAGGCAATTGAGAGAGAGCATCCAGAAGAGACCTCTGAGCAGGTGGGAGCCAGAATCAGTGTGAACAAGGAAGTATGGGAATCAGATGAAAAGGCCAAAGGAACATGTGGGAAAGAAAGAAAGTCTTGTGAACAGATGTTAACACCTGTGCGGGAAGCCAAACGACTGAGGGCCTCAAGGGAAATCTGCCAGGAGCACAAGGCAGAGCAGTTTTGCAGAGCAACTTTACAGAATAATTGATGCACACATGGATTGTCCTGGGGTGGTGGCTGGGAACATTTCACTCCTGGGATGGAGTCAACTCTGCAGAGCAGCTGGACAGGGAATGTCTGGGGAGCTCAGATACTCAGGTGAGGGTCAGAGGAGCACAGTGTGAAAATCCCTGTTATAAGTAATGCCCAGTGTACAAGAGCTCACCGGGGCTCGATCCTCTCCGAGGCGGAGGGGAGCCATGCCGGCTCACAACACACCGATGGGTCTGGGTAAATAGTCCGGCTGGGGGTCTCCCTTGGTAACCCTTGTGGTAGTCGGCTGCACGGTGGTTACGTCTGGCTCCGGCTCTGGCAGGGCAACAACCACTGAGTCAGGAGGCTCAGGCCCTCAGGCAGGGCTGAGCGGTAATAGTAGTTTAAGCCCGGCCCTGGGTCCGTGCGGAGCAACAAACACTAAGTCAGAGTGCTCAGGCCCTCACACAGGGCTTAGCCGTTTATGAGCCCTGGGCCTAGGTCAGGGCGGGGCAACACACGCTGAGTCAGAAGTGCTCAGGCCCTCAGGCAGTGCTGAGCAACAGTAACAGGCTTCAGCCTCCTCAGGCCAGGGAGAGGGAGAGTCTGCCACCCAGGAATGGGGTGGCGGGGGGATGCAGGCCCTCCCACTCCACTGCATCCCAGCCCAGGACCCTAGCAGCGGCTCACGATCCACTGCTTAGTGGGGATCCTGGCCACAACACACTGACATAGGCTCTGGTAATGCTGGAGCCAGACTGGGGTCGGCTGCCCCCGGGCTACTTCCGTACTTCCCCTCAGGCCCTACCTGGGTCCTGACATCGGCCTCTGCAGGGTCCAGAAGCATGGGTTCGTCGTGGCCGGGGCTGGCTGGCAGGTCTGGCAACTCCTCCGGGTAGTGGGTGCGGGGTAGCTCCAGCAGCTCCTCTGGGTAGCGGGCACGGGGTAGCTCCGGCAGCTCCTCTGGGTAGCGGGCACGGGGTAGCTCCGGCAGCTCCTCTGGGTAGCGGGCACGGGGTAGCTCCGGCAGCTCCTCTGGGTAGCGGGCACGGGGTAGCTCCGGCAGCTCCTCTGGGTAGCGGGCACGGGGTAGCTCCGGCAGCTCCTCTGGGTAGCGGGCACGGGGTAGCTCCGGCAGCTCCTCTGGGTAGCGGGCACGGGGTAGCTCCGGCAGCTCCTCTGGGTAGCAGGCACGAGGTAGCTCCGGCAGCTCCTCCGGGTAGCGGGCGCGGGGTAGCTCTGGCAGCTCCTTCAGGTAGCGGGCGCGGGGTAGCTCCGGCAGCTCCTCCGGGTAGCGGGCGCGGGGTAGCTCCGGCAGCTCCTCCGGGTAGCGGGCGCGGGGTAGCTCCGGCAGCTCCTCTGGGTAGCAGGTGTGGGGTAGCTCCGGCAGCTCCTCTGGATAGCGGGCACGGGGTAGCTCCAGCAGCTCCTCCGGGTAGCAGGCGCGGGGTAGCTCTGGCCAGTCTGGGCAGCTGCCTTGAGCCGCAGGAGCTTCCCAGTCTCGAGCTCCTCTAGGGATGTCTGCTCTCTCCGGCGACTGGGGCCCAACTGAGCTCTGAGGGCCGGCCTTTATAGTTCTGGGTCGCCATCTGTCCCTTTGAGGGGCGGGCTCAGAGCGCCTTAGCTCCGCCCACTCTGGCATCTGGCTGGACTCTTCCTCCTCTCGGGAGGGAGGGGAGCCACACCGCCTCACTACACCCAGAAAATGGCAGGTTAAAAAAGGGTAAATATTTTTTGCAATTTTGTCCACATCCCTCCCACTTTTTTTTGGTGGTCAAATGACAAAAATGGAGGATGGGTAAATCCAAACCTGAATTAAAAACAAAACAAAACAAAATAAAACAAACAAAAAAAAGCTGAAAAAGGAGGGGATTTTTAAATGAAATTGTTCATTTTTTTTTAATTTTCATTTTTTTTAAATAAAGCCCCACAAACAATTTTAAGTTTTTCTTTGAAAAAATGGAAACTTTGGAAATAATGAAAATATCTGACAAAAACTCTCACTTTCAGAAAAAGGTCATTTTTAGATCACAGCATTGTGGTGGCTCAGCCCAGAGTGATCCCCAGGGCTGTGGTTTAGGCTGAGCTTCTGGCACCTTCGATGGCAGCCAGGCCCTGCTTGAAGCTCAGACAATGCTACCCAGAAAGGGCCTGATCCAAAGCCCATTGATGTCGATAGAAATACTCCACTGTGTAAGAGCGTCAATTCTCTTATGATAGAGAAATGGGTCCGCAGCTTTCACTTGGAGTGACCCCAACCTAGACCTGCTGTAGGAACAGGGAAATTCTCCACATGGGAGGGTGAAGGGGAGGTTGATGACGGGATCATGAACAGTGCATACCAGGATATGGAGGAGAGAAACTCACTCCACTCCTCCAAGCCAGAGCTGGAAACACAGCTGATACATGCAGCAAGAGCAGCCATACAGTGATTTCCTCCTGCTGCACAGATCATGCAGCCGCCTCAATCACACTGACCCTGAAAGGTGCAGAGAGATGGTTTCACACAGGAAAGAAATGACCAGGGCTCCTCTCGACATTAGTGCTTTCAAAATTATTATTGATTTTGGGTGTCCAGTTTAAGCCACCTTAAAGGGGCTGATTTCCTGCAGGTGGGGCTCAGAGAAGTCTGTCTGTCACTCCTTAAGGTGTCAGGGTCTGGGCTGCAAAAATCACTGGTCATTTTGGAAGGTTTGGCCAGAAAGTGCTTGTATCAATTATGCATGTGCAGAATCTGTGTATGAGACCAGCTGTAAGAGTGCGAGGGTCTGTGTCCCCATGTGGCCCATTCTATCCTTGGTCATCAGGTGAGACTGCAATCAAGGGGAATCAGTGCCAGTTGTGATGGGAATTTTGTGATAAATCTCTGGCACAACCATACTGTGCAGATGCAGAGCAGCCAGTCCAGTTCTCAGCTTCCCCAAACTTCCCTGCAGGATGAACATTGATCATTTCCTGTTGAGGCAATAGAGGCATCTGTGTGAAAGCAGTGAGCACCCTGAGATGTTCCCAAAGCAGATGAACCACAAAGCCATTGCTGCTATAGTACTTCATGGGAAGTTATCTGATATCAGCTAAGGAGTGAATTGATACCACTCCAATTATACCAGTGTAAGTCCCTGTGCACACCCGGGTTCTGGTATAAGAGCCTTTTTCTGGTTTATCTTATTTTGTTTTGAAAGTGGTATAAACTAGAAGGCATACATTCTCTACAGTGAAGATCATTAACCCTGTTAAAAATTTACCATGGGCTGTGGGGGACTTTTCATCACTGGCAGTTTTTAAATCAAGCATGGGTGTTTTTCTAAAAGAGATGTTTTTTCTAAAGTTAAAACAGGAATTATTTTGGGGGGCAGTTCTCTGGCCGGTGTTATACAGGGGGTCAGACTAGAGATCACAGTGGTTCGTTCTAGCCTTAGAATCTGTGAATAAACGTGACAAAGGCTCTGATTCCTCAATAAGAGTGTCCCATGGGAGTTACACCGGCAAAGCTCTAATGGTTTAATTACAGTGGTAAATCTTCCAGTCTGCAGAGAAGTGCTAAGATAAACTGCTCTTCCGTCAATGCTCTCCATGTCCTTGTACACCCCACGTCATTGTATCTGAGCCCCTCATAATTGTTTATGGATTTTGTCCTCACAGAAATCGAAGAGGTAGGGAAGTATCATTCTAATTTCACACTTGGGGAAACCGAGGCACAGATAGAGAGAGACTAAGTGACTGAACCCAGGACACACAGGTGTCCACAGCTGAATCATGTAGTGAACGCAGGGCTTTTGTTCTCCAATGTACTAGAACATCCGTCCTCCCCAACCTTGACCAATCTTATACCTACCTGGAAGGCTGATGACCCTGGGCTCTTTCAGCCAAAGAGGGGAAGAGTGTGGGTGGGACAGGACTGGAAAACAGGGAAAGCATAGGAGACACAAGCTGGGAAATCTGCCACAGGGGATTTAACTGATCTCACAGAGGGTCCCATCCCCTATTCCTTCTGAACTAGATCATGCCTCCCATCCCCAGGCTCAAACTCCAGGGCAGAATTAGACTAATCTGCCCAGTCCTCCAGGGGATATTGATGGAGCTAGACACTGTGGTACTACAGAGCGATCAGCTGCTGCTCAGAACAGAGAGAGGAGAGTCTGTGCTGTGAGCAGTGGCTTCTGTTCCGGGACTCTACACACAGTCTAGCTGCTCCATGTAGCTGTGCAGTGAGGGACCTGCAGGACGAGCTGTCAGCATCCTGGGCCACAGACTCTGCAGTGCAGTCACCTCTTCCCCCATCCAGCAGTGAGCTCTCCCCAGCCTGACCCTGAGCTAGCAGCCCAGTGGAGCGGGGGTGTATCACATGCTGTGTTGTGGGATTAAATAGCACGATCTCATAATGTTATTTTTATCCTCATGTGGTAACCTGCCTCATTCTCTCTCTCTCTCCAGTTAGTCTGTTCTCATGAGGTTTCCAGGGCAGTTTATTTTTATAGACGTACATTTAAAGGCCAGAAGGGACCATCTAGTCAGAAGGTCCAAACTGCCCAGGCCAGAGAGCCTCCCCCAGGGATCCCTGCACTGAGCTGCTCACTTCTGGCTGACCTAGAGCCTGTTTGGTAGAAAGAGATGTTCCCTCCTTGGTTTAAAGGCTCCAAGCCGGCTCCCATTTCTAAACACTAAGATGGTTGTGGCTGATCAGTAAAAGAGGGGACCAGGGGAAAGAGAGATGCTGAACTGGGACAGAACAACTGGAGATGGGCCATGAGGACCCAGCTGTGAGTCCTACTCTGACCTTTCTTAGAGTTTGGGGATGTGGACTTGGAATGAGATGAAGCTGTTGGTCTTAGCATAGATTTCAGGAAACTCAGCAGAGCATCCAGATCTGATGCATATTCAAGACCTGACACTGACAGACTGACCGAGCACATAGGCCAGGCCACAGACATACCAAGGACTTTGGCAAAGGATGCTGGGAGGTTTAACGTTCTAGTCAAGAGTGCAACACACAGCAGGATATCAGGTCAGGGACTGTGTTGTATATTTCCTGACTGTATAGCACCGTATATACCAGTGGCACTGAGGAAACAACACACTCACAGTGACAACAACACCAGGGCAGGCTGGGAATTTTACTCTGAGACTGCATTCGTCAAGTTGTTAATGAAAATATTGAATAGTATCGGACCTAGGGCTGAACTGTGTGGGATCCCACTAGATCAGGAGTGGACAAACTACAGCTGGGGGGCCGCATCCAGCATTTAGACATTTTAATCTGGTCCCTGAGTTCCCACCAGGGAGAGGGATTTGGGGCTTGCCCCGCTGTGGTTCTCCAGCTGGAGAGTGGCGTTGTGAGCTTGCCCCACGCCAAGTGGCTCCCAGGAGCAGTGGCATGTCCCCTTTCCAGCTTCTATGCGTAGAAGCAGCCAGGAGACTCTGCACATTGCTCCCACCCCAAGCGCCGCCCTAGCAGCTCCTATTGGCTGGGAACCACAGCCAATGGGAGCTGCAGGAGTGGCATTTGTGAACGGGGCAACACACAGAGCCACCTGGCTGTGCCTCCACATAGGAGACAGAAGGGGGCATGCCGCTGCTTCCAGGAGCTGCTTGAAGTAAGCATCGCCTGGACCCTTCACCCCTGGCCCCCTCCCACACCCCAACACCCTGGCCCATCCCTGATCCCTCTCCTGCCCTCTAAACCCCTCGGTCCCTGCCTGAAGCACCTTCCTGCATCCCCAATCCCTCATCCCAACCCCAGAGCCCATGTTCCCAGCTAGACACACACACACACCAAACTCCTGCCCCAGCCCGGAGTCTGTTTCTGCACCCTGAACTCCTTATTTCTGGCCCAACCCCAGAGCCTGCCCTCCCAGCCAGAGCCATCACCCCCTTCTGCACCCCAGCCCCCAGTTTCATAACCAGTCATGTTCCCCTGGACAGTTTCCATACCCAGATGTGGCCCTTGGGCCAAAAAGTTTGCCCACCCCTGCAACAGATATACTCTGCCAGTTTGACAGTGAACTATTGATAACTACGCTTTGAGCATGATCTTCCAACCAGCTGTGCATGGACCTTTTAGTAATTTCATCTTCCTCACATTTCCCTAATTTGCTTCTGAGAATGTCATGTGAGATTGATTCAGAAGTCTTGCTAAAATCAAGATTAATTAATTATAATAAATGGAGATATCCTGTCTCCTAGAACTGGAAAGGAGCCTGAAAGGTCATTGAGTCCAGCCCTCTGCCTTCACTAGCAGGACCAAGTACTGATTTTTGCCCCAAATCCCTATGTGGTCCCCTCAAGGATGGAACTCACAACGGTGAGTTTAGCAGGCCAATGCTCAAACCACTGAGCAATCCCTCCCACCTTGCTACATCCTTTCTATTGCTTTCTCCTCCATCCACTAGGCCAGTAACTATATCAGAGAAGGAAGTTAGGTTGGTTTGTCATGATTTTCTCTTGAAAAGAACATGCTGGCTATTCCTTATAACCCTCAAATATCAGACGGGTAGCCATGTTAGTCTGGATCTGCAAAAGCAACAAAGAGTTCTGTGGCACCCTATAGACTAACGTAGAATCATAGACTATCAGGGTTGGAAGGGACCTCAGGAGGTCATCTAGTCCAACCTCCTGCTCAAAGCAGGACCAATTCCCAACTAAATCATCCCAGACAAGGCTTTGTCAAGCTTGACCTTAAAAACCTCTAAGCAAGGAGATTCCATACCTCTTCATGAACCCTTCCAGTGCTTCACCACTCTCTAGTGAAAAGTTTTTCCTAATATCCAACCTAAACCTCCCACATGAATTGAGACCATTACTGCTTGTTCTGTCATCTGCTACCACTGAGAACAGTCTAGATCCATCCTCTTTGAAACCTCCTTTCAGGTAGTTGAAAGCAGCTATCAAATCCCCCTCTTCTTCTTCTTTCTGCAAGCTAAACAATCCCAGTTCCCTCAGCTTTCCTCATCACGTCATGTGCTCCAGCCCCTAATCATTTTTGTTGCCCCGCTGGACTCTTTCCAATTTTCCAAACATCATTCTTGTAGTGTGGGACCCAAAACTGGACACAGTACTCCAGATGAGGCCTTACCAATGTCGAATAGAGGGGAATGATCACATCCCTGGATCTACTGGCAATGCCCTACTTATACAGCCCAAAATGCCATTAGCGGTTCTTGGCAACAAGGGCACACTGTGACTCATATCCAGTTCTCGTCCACTGTAAACCTTTGGTCCTTTTCTGCAGAACTGCTGCCTAGTCACTCGGTCCCTAGTCTGTAAACGTGAATGGGATTCTTCCATCCTAAGTGCAGGATTCTGCACTTGTCCTTGTTGAACCTCAGTCAGGTTTCTTTTGGCCCAGTCTCTAATTTGTCTAGGTTCCTCTTCATCTATCCCTAGCTCCAACATACCTACCACTCCTCCCATTAGTGTCATCTGCAACTTGCAGGTAGTGCAGTGCATGCCATCTTCCAATCATTAATGAAGATATTGAACAAAACCGGCCAGGATGACTTTTGGGCATACTTGAAAACTGGCTGCCAATGACTGGCCATTGATCACTACCCGCTGAGCCGGACGATCTAGCCAGCTTTCTATCCATCTTATTAGTCCAGTCATGCAGCCCATACTTCTTTACTTGCTGGCAAGAATACTGTGGGACACCATCAAAGCTTTGCTAAAGCCAAGGAATAACACTCCACTGCTTTCCCTCATCCACAGACCCAGTTTATCTATCATAGAAGGGCAATTAGGTTACTAGGCATGAGTTGCCCTTGGTGAATCCATCCTGACTGTTCCTGATCACTTTCTTCTTCTCTAAGTGTTTCAGAATTGATTCCTTGAGGATCTGCTCTATGATTTTTCCAGGGACTGAAAAGAGGCTGACTGGCTTGTAGTTCCCCGGACCTCCTTTCCCCTTTTTTAAAGATGGCACTATACGTAGTCTTTTTTCCAGATCCGGGACCTCCCCCTATCACCATGAGTTTTCAAAGATAATGGCCAATGGCTGTGCAATCACTTCCGCCAACTCTTTTAGCACCTTGGATGTGCTCATCCGGCCCCATGGACTTGTGCTTCTCCAGTTTTTCTAATAGTCCCAAACACTTCTTTCTCCAGCAGGGCTGGTCACCGTTCTCCCATAGCTGATGACTGCCATTGCAGCAGTCTGGGAGTTAACCATTGTTGTTGAAGACAGAGGCAAAAAAAAAATCATTGAGTACATCGCTTTTTCAACATCCTCTGTCACTGAAGTGCTTCCTCCTCATTCAGTAAGGGGCCCAACGTTCCTTGACCCCTCTTGTTGCTACAAATACTTGAAAAAACTTTCTTGTTACTTCTAACATCTCTTGCTAGCTGCAAATCCAAGTGTGATTTCACATTCCTGATTTCACTCTTGCATGCCTGAGCAATATATTTGTACCTCCTGTCACTGGTCATTTGTCCAATCTCACCTTCTTGTAAACTTTTTTTTGGCATTTAAGCATGACACAGGATTTCCTGTTAAGCCAAGCTGGTCGCTGCATATTTACTACTTTCTACATAATCGGGCTGATTTTTTTCCTTGGCACCTAATAAGGATTCTTTAAATACAGCCAGCTCTCTCGACTCCTCCTTCTCCCCTCATGTATTTCCCCAGGGATTTGCCCATGCATCTCCCTGAGGAGTCAAAATCTGCTTTTCTGAAGTCCAAAGTCTGTAATATCTGCTGCTTTTCCTGTCTTCCTCATGTTTCCAGGATACCTGAACTCGACATTTCTTAATGGTCCTGCTCCCAGTTCCCACCACTTATGTCTTCCCCTACTAAATTTTCACCTCTTTGTGAGCATAGGTTTTCAAGAGCTCTGCCCTAGTGGTTCCTCCAGCACTTGCAGGAAATTTGTCCACTACACTTTCCCAAAACATTCCTGGATTATCTGTGCACCTGTGTATTTGCTCTCCCAGCAGATCAATCAGGGTGATTCAGGAGAACTCAGGGCTGCTGATCTAGTAAATTTATTGCTAGTTACCGGAAGAAGGCCTTCGTCCACCTGATCCCTTGTCTGGATGTCATATAGTAACTCCCAGCAACACATCACCCGTTGTGCCAACACTTCCTAAACTAATCCAGAGACCATCTCAGTTTTTCTGCAGTTCATACACAGACTCTGAGCAGTCATATTGCTGTCTTCATCAATGCAACTCCCACCTTTTTCTGCCTAGAATCCTTCCTTTTAAAAACAGTTTATATCAATTCCATGACAGTACTCCAGTCATGTGAGTTATCCCACCGGGTTCTTGTTATGCCAGGATTCCAGTTCTCCCTGTTTTCCATGCTTCTTGCATTATGTGTATAGGCTACTGTAAGATAATACGCGACTGTCCTGACTTTCTCAGACTGAGACCAGGAGGTCCCTCTATGCAACTCTCCTACCTCGTGCTTCCTTTCCTGTCGCTATTCTTCCTCCCACTACCTCAGGCTTTGGTCTCCTTCCCCCGGTGAACCTAGTTTAAAGCCCTCCTCACTAGGTTAGCCTGCCTGCTTGCAAAGATGCTCTTCCCTCTCTTCATTAAGTGGAGCCCATCTCTGCCTAGCACTCACCCTTCTTGGAACACCATCCCATAGTTGAAGAATCCAAAGCCTTCTCTCTGACACCACCTGCATAGCCATTCATTGACTTCCACAATTCGATGATCCCTACTCAGGCCTTTTCCCTGCACAGGAAGGATGGATGAGAACACTACTTGCGCCTTAAACTCCTTTATCCTTCTTCCCACAGCCACGTAGTCTGCAGTGATCCACTCAAGATCATTCTTGGCAGTATCATTGGTGCCCACGTGGAGAAGCAGGAAGGGGTAGCAATCCAAGGGCTTGAAGAGTCTCGGCAGTCTATCCGTCACATCCTGAATCCTAGCTTCTGGCAAGCAGCAGACCTCTCGGTTTTCTTGGTCGGGCAGTAGATAGATGACTCAGTCCCCCTGAGGAGGGAGTCCCCAACCACCACTACCCTCCTCCTACTCTTGGAAGCAGAGGTTTTGGAAGCCCCATCCCTTGGACAGTGCCTCTCGTGCCTTCCAGTCGGTGGAGTCTCCTGCTCCCTTCTCTCAGATGTACCATCTAGTCCACTCTCTGCATTAGTACCTGTGGAAAGAAGCACAATGATAGTTCCCTCTAGATTTTACTCTACAGGACATACTACAAGTATGTGCCCCCTAGCAATGGACTCAGCTCAGTCAGTGGCGGGACTTTCTACTGCCCCCTAGGCTGGACAAAGACACCGCCCCAAGGATGCATTCTTATATACAGGTACAAACAAGTTACACATCACTCCTGACCTATTGAGGTGCAACCCTTCTATGCAGCAAGGTACAACTCCTCTATGCAGTAAGGTACTGCCTTACTACAGATGCAAGAAGAGGGCCTCATCCTCCTGGATTGAACTAACCTTGTTATCTCTAGCCTGATTCTTGTTTGCATAATTATATCTGCCTCTGGAAATTTCCACTACATGCATCCGATGAAGTAGGTATTTGCCCACAAAAGCTCATACTCTGATACGTTTGTTAGTCTATAAGGTGCCACAGAACTATTTGCCCCTTATAACGCTGTTATCCTCCAGGTGCTCACCACCTGATTGTTTGATAATTTGTTCCAATATCTTCCCAGGTATGGAAGTTAGAATGACTTATCTATAACTCCCTGGTTCTTGTTTCCTTTTTTAAAGATCAGTGCTATTATTTTCATCCTCCAGGCCTCTGGAGGTGCAGGCAAAAAAAGAAAAGAAAACAAGTACATTGGCTAATTGCTCTAGATACCCTTTGAAGCCAGGCAGGCAGAGCGCAATGGAATAGCAATCCAATGCCTAAGCCACTCAATCATTTATTAGCCATAAGGGCCCTTTGCCACCAGCTGTCCCTTGGTCAGCCTAGGTCAGGCACCTAAGCCAGGGTAGAGAAGACATAGCAGGAGAGGCCTGCAAGCAGCCCGGTGATGTAGCAGGATCATGTAGGAGTTCCCTTCTTGTAAAGTGAGCTTAAGTCCTTCCTGGTGTAAGAAGTGCTGTGACATTAAATTTGTGGTGAGTTTTCTTCTTCTTTTGACAACTATGAGGCTTAGCTGGAGAAGAGGCATGGAAGAGCAAGCCAGTGGCTGTCTCCACCAAAAGAAGAAGGGATGGCCGACAACCAAAGGGGAATTTGAACACATATGTAACTCACAACAGATTAGTAGTCTAGTGCCTTCCTCCCTCAGCCATCTCATGTGATGTGGTTATGAGCTTGGTATCTCTCCAGGCCAGCCCTTTTTTTTCTTCTCTACATTCACAGAGGTCCCTGCTCTTGGGTGACTAAATGACAACTGTGTGAAAGATGCTCCATTGGAAAAGAGACAGATGAGGAATTAAGACTGAATAGTTTTATTAGGCCTGGATGGGTTGGAATCCCATCTTTGTTGCTAGGCAGCCTTTCCTTTAGCAGTGGTGAGCACTGGCTCCTTCCTCTTCAGGCCAGGGGGATGGATTCTTCCTAAAAGAGGGGGAGCCATGAGGTCCCACCCCCTCCATAGTCATGTCCCTGCCCCTACTCTTTCGCCTGAGGCCTGACCCCGACCCCTCCACCTGCCCGCGGTGGGGGCCCTGAGAGCAGCCTCCTGCCCATGGCCTCATCCCTGGTTCCCCCGCCCACAGATGGAGGGTCCGTGGTTCCCCACAGCTGCCCACGCGGCTCTTACCCTGACCCAGTTTCAGCCTCTGACTCAGGGGCTGAAGAGACACAGCCAGAGCATATAAGAGCTGCCTGGGTAGCTGTGGGGAGCCCTGGGCCCTCCAGATGCCCTGGGCAGGTGGACCAGGAGGCAGGAAGACAAGCCAGAGGCTGCTATCAGGACCCTTGACCCTGGGCACGTGGTGGGTCTGCTTTTACCAGGGCTGGGCTCCAGCTTCTGGCCTGACTGGGTGTGGGATCTCAGGCGGAAGAGGAGAGGCTGGGAACGAAAAGCGGGCCAGCCAGGCCGATCCACTTTCAAAATTGGGAGGGCCATGGCCTCTTCCCACCTCCACCATTCCAGCACCCCTGCTTCGAGCCCTCGCTATCCCAGCGTGTCTTATCATAACAATAAAAATTGTTGTAGCTGTGTAGGTCCCAGGACAGCAGAGCCATGTAGCTGAACAGTGTCTCTTTCACCAGCAGAAGCTGGTGCAAAAGAAGGTTTGACTTCACCCGCCTTGTCTGCCTAATAAAAACCAGACACACTCAACAAACTGGGGCTCCAAAGCTGGACTCCAGGCCGGCTCACAAAGGGGGGAATTTTGCACAGTGCCTCTCCAGCTCTGGTGCCTCAGCAGGCAGAGCTCGTCTCTTCCTCACGCTCACTCGGGCATCTGGCCGCGGCTGAGCAATGCCAGCATAACACCCGTGTTTGCATTTCAGGGTGCGGTGATGTCAGTAGGGGAGCAAACAGTCAGGGGCTACGTGGCCCTTTGCTCTGTGGGCTAACGACTTGCTAGAGCCTGGCGAGTCCCTGCTGGGACAGGCCGAACTCTCCATCCCTGGGTGCGGCGAGCTCGGGGGATGGGCCGGAGCCGACTGCAGCAACTTAGAAAATGCTTGTGGGGGGGCTGGGGAACAGAGTCAGAGACGGGACTGTCAAGGGGGGGAATGGCCAACTGCCACCTGGGGGAATGGAGGAGCCTAATTGTCACCTGACGGGAGTGGGAGGATCCCTACTCTCACCTGTGTGGCGGGGGGAGGGGTCAGGAAAAACTCTCAGATAAGAGGAGACAGTGAGATGGAGGGAAGGGGAGGGGACAGGAGTTGGGCAGACGGAAGGGGGTTAGAAATGGGGAGGGGGAGGAGAAAGGAAGGGGATGGAGATGGGGGAAGGGAACAGAGGATGAGGCTAGGGGAGAGCAGCAGGATAGAAACAGAGTGAGGTGTATGGGGGAGAGTCCTGACTAGGCCCAAGTGAGCCACCCTTTTTGTCCCTGGGCACCTGTGGGTTTCCCTCCCAACACACATAACCCTGCTTCTTACAGCATAATCAAAGCCCCTGTCTTTTGCAGCTCCCCCCATCATGGGTCAGGGACCCACTGACAGGGAGGGCACTTGTAGCAGGTGATCTCTTATGTCACATGGGCTATGCTGGGACCCCGAAATGACAGAGCTCAGAGGAAACCACTGGGAGGTGTACAGCAGAGACACCCCCCACGCTGTCTTCAGAGGACATGAGCCCCACCCTGAGTCTGCAGGGCACATCCCTGAGCCGAGCGGCCTCTCCAGGCTCAGTGTTGGGAGTTTCATTGGTTTTTGACAGGAGTGTTTTTGTAGATGTTGATGCTGGGTTTAAAGACTCCTGCAATATGCCTGTGTCTCTGTGTTATTGCAGGGTCAGTTGTGGCTGGATCAATAATTGATGTTTCTGTCCAGCAGCAAACTGGAAACTCAGAGAAGGTATTCGGGTCGGTTCCAAATATGTTTGGAATTAGTCCGAAAATCTGGAAAGTCTGTTTTGGGTTGTAGAAAACGTTTAATTCAAGGCAGGGTCCTAAAAAGTGCCTGTTCCTCCCAACCTTTGTCCCGGGGTGAGGGCCCTTGCCTGGGATGTGGGAGAGCCACATTTGCAACCCTACTTTGGAGCAGGGACTTGAACTCAGTGTGAACATCCTAATGTGAAGGGCACAGGCCACTCTGGGGCGGGTTACTCTCTGGTAGAGGCTGTTCCACTTTGATTAACTACTTAAATGTTATTTGGGCCAAAGTGTGAGCAAGTGAGAACTCTATAGCCTGGGGATTGAGGGGCTCAGCTGGGTGGTAGGAACTATGGATTCAAATCCCACCTCTGAACAAGGAGAAAGAAGTTTTGAGTCAGCGTCTCTAAGCTCCTGAGTCCCTTAATCACCAGACTGGAAAGTCGTTCCTCGTGTTCTTTGTTCCAAAAAACAGCAAATTATTAGTTGCTATTAAGCGGTCAAACCCACACTTCTGAAGCTGGTTTTAAAAATATATTAAAATCCTTTGCCCAACTAAAACTAATCAGGTCAAATTCACAAATGGTTTTGGGTTGGCCAAATCTGCATTTTTCAGTGAATAAAGTACTTGTGCAGAAATTTCCGCCCAGCTCTATTTGAGAACATAAACCAGTTTGTTGTTGTAGAGTTGTTGCTGAGTGCCAGGACTGCACACAAAGGGGTTTGTTGGAAGGTTTGTAGCTCCTGGGGTTACATTTTGATTTATTTTTGTAGATGTCTCCATGAGCTCTGGGACACATTCTATGTGAGATAGTTATTGTAGGGTTGTCCATAGGTACTGAGGCTACTCATATGTTAGGGCTGCATGCATACTGCTTTGTTATCATAGGGTCTTTTTGAGAGCTGTGGGGACCACTCTCGTGGGCTTATTATTGTAGGATTGTTTGTGAATTCTGGGGCTGTTGTTACACTAGTTTGTTATTGTAGGGCTGCTTGAGAGTGGTGTGGATGCAATCACACTGATTTATTATTGTCCGGTTGCTTTTAAGTGCTGGGACTGGAGTCGCACTGGATTGTTATTGTAGGGTTGCTAATGAATGCTGGGTGTGTTGTTAATAACAACAGCGAAGTGGAATGAGGACCCCCAGTTATCTCCATGTGTAAATTACCACCTTGTCAGAGTGAAACCCCCACGTGAGGTGAGGCTGTTCTATGGGGCAGGGGAGATGACTTCACTGCTGGGGGGACACCTCCCTGTATTTCTCTGCTTTGTTTGCTGAACTCTGCCCCACAGCAGAAGAACCTAAGAATGTCCATACTGGGTCAGACCAAAGGTTCATCTAGCTCAGTATCATGTCTTCCAACAGCAGCCATTGCCATATGCCCCAGAGGGAATGAACAGAACAGGAAATCATCCAGTGATCCATCCCGTGGTGCCCATTCACAGGTTCTGGCAAACAAAGGCTAGGGACACCATCCCTGCCCAGAAGCAGAACTCCTTGTCTCCGTTGAAGTCATCCTTCAGGCGATTGATTTTTTTAATAAACCCCACTGCTTGGATAAGGGAATATCTATGGATTTGGGGCCTTCCTCCCTAAAGATCCCCCTATTTCTCCTAGAGCAGAGCAAGTGAGAACAGGTTAAGGACTATTTAGAAAAGCTGGACATGCCCAAGTCCATAGGTCCAGATCTAATGCATCCAAGGGTGCTGAGGGTGTTGGCTGATGTGATTGCAGAGCCATTGGCCATTATCTTTGAAAATTTGTGGTGATCCAGGGTGGTCCCGGACGATTGGAAAAAGGCTAATGTAGTGCCTATCTTTGAAAAAGGGAAGAAAGAGAACCTAGGGAACTACAGCCTCACTTCAGTCCCTGGAAAGATCATGGAACAGGTCCTCAAGAAATCCATTTTGAAGCACTTGGAGAAGAGGAAGGTGATCAGGAACAGTCAACATGGATTCACCAAGGGCAAGTCATGCCTGACCGACCTGATTGCCTTCTATGATGAGATAACTGGCTCTGTGGATATGGAGAAAGCAGTGGATGTGATATATCTTGACTTTAGCAAAGATTTTGATACGGTGTCCCACAGTATTCTTGCCAGCAAGTTAAAGAAGTATGGCTTGGATGAATGGACTATAAGGTGGATAGAAAGCTAGATAGATTGTCGGGCTCAATAGGTAGTGATCAACGGCTCAATATCCAGTTGGCAGCTGCTATCAAGCAGAGTGCCCGAGGGGTCAATCCTGGGGCCAGTTTTGTTCAACATCTTTACTAATGATCTGGATAATGGGTTGGATTGCACCATCAGCAAGTTCATAGATGACACTAAGCTGGAGGGAGAGGTAGATATGCTGAAGGGTAGGGATAGGGTCCAAAGTGTCCTAGACAAATTGGAGGATTGAGCCAAAAGAAATCTGATGAAGTTCAACAAGGACAAGTGCAGAGTCCTGCACTTAGGAAGGAAGAATCCCATGCACCGCTACAGTCTGGGGACCGACTGGCTATGCAGCAGTTCTGCAGAAAAGGACCTGGGGATTACAGTGGACTCTTCCATGTCTGCTTACCATTGTGCTGGTTTGTTAACAACTGCTTATGAAGCACATAAATGTTACTTACTTTAGGGGGGAACCGAGGGCGGACTCCAAGCTCACACAGTGAGTCAGTGTATACAGCGGAATAGAACCGAATCCATCAACCCTAGACTATGCCCTAATATCCTTCTTTCCCACCCTCTGCAATGGATGTCTCATGTTTGTCAGTGCATGAACTCGCCCTCAGGGGCTGGACCTGGAGTGAGAGGGCGCTCTGCGGGCGTAGCCACCCCAAATTGCCTTAGCCCCTTTGTAGACACAATCCCAGTGCAAGAGGCTCAAACTTTACCCGAAATCAGGCGAGCATGTCATGTCCCACTGCCACCCTTACTTCTGCTGCTAACCTGCTGGCGTGGTGTCGTGTCTGTCACGAGCTGTGGCATCTGGCCATCAGTCACTGCTTCTCCTGCTGTGGCTTCACGGACCCCTGGATACATTCTACATCGCCTTATTTATAAAAAAAGATAAGTATCTGTGGTCACATAGATGTACAGGGCACTCCTCAAAGTTTCCCGTCTAGGCTCCTCAGCCTGCTCACTGGTTTGAAGAGGCTGGACCCCTGGACACCCTTGGTCATAGCACGCATACATTGGGGTTGGAATCTGTCTGGACTAAGTGGCACCGTAGTTTACATACCATAGCTAGGGGTTGTGTTAACAAGGACTATTTATGTTTAGACAATGGAAAGGATTAGTGAATATTGTGGGGTTTAGTTGGCGGGTTTAATCTTTTGCCAGTGGTTGAACATGTTGTGTGCGATTATTGTACAAGTTGTAGTTCCCTGGAAAGTTTATGATAAACTATTCGGAAAATGGTGTTTATGCTATCCTCCCACCCCTCCGGCTTCACTTTCTATTCACTGTTAGAACCAGGAACCACCCTAGAGGTACTAC
>NC_133779.1:12128715-12135168 GCF_003597395.2 Chelonoidis abingdonii | reverse complement strand
GAGGTCACTCAGTTAGGGTGAACTGCAAAGTGTGGGGCAGATAATCCCCAAAGCTGGTGAATATTCCAATACTTAGATTTACCAAGCCCACAAAAAACAGCTTCTGTAGTACCTCCTGGGGTACCCATTAGCCAACAACACAGTGTCCTTAATCTAACCCACCCCTAGGCTTCCACCCACACATCCAAGTCAAATATGATGAGGATGTGACGTTCCCCTGGGGTTATGTGGACTAGTGATCTGCTAGGTCATGCCAATCCTCAACTCTGGGAGCCAGACTTACCCTGCTCTGCTGTGAGAACCCCCACTCCTGGGTTGTTCCCGCACAGCCTCCAGCATGTGAGCTGCTCCCAACTACATGAGTGAGCACTTTTGGACAGCTGCTGCTCAGATTGTGCAGCTGAATGACACTAGCCAATATCTCTGGTCCCAGACACAACCCTAGAAACCTCCATCTTGCAGTGTCCAGTTATGCCCGCTGGACGCTGCAAACTTATATGAGTTTGTCAATTTGACAAAGAAATTGATATGTACCAGGCTTGTTATCCCAAGAGGAGTCTCTGACATACTTCAAATCAAATGCACTGCTACAGGTAAAATAAACAAACAAATGTATTAATTACAAAAGAGATTTTAAGTGATTATAAGTCAAAGCACAAAAAGTCAGATTTGGTCCAATGAAGTAAAATCAAAATGCATTCTAAGCTGATCTTAACACTTTCAATGCCCTTACAGACTTAGATGCTTCTCATCATAGGCTGGCTGGTTGCCCTTCAGCCAGGCTCTCCCCTTTGATCAAGGCTTCAGTCACTTGGTGGTGGTGTCTGTAGATGGAGGTGGAAGAGATGGCAAATGTCTCTCTCTTTTATTGTGTCCTTTCTTCCCTCTTGGCTTTGCCTACCACCATTCAGAGTTAGGTGAGCATTACCTCATCACAGACTCAAACTGACCAAGGGAAGGGGGGTGACTCACTCGTGAGTCCAACAGATTCTTTGTTGCTGCCTAGGCCAGTGTCTTTGGTCCTGTGAGGCTGGGCTCGGTTTCTGCCATACGTGCCCTGATGAGGTGTGAACTGCCCCCCTGCTCCTGGAGAGTTTTGCCTGGGCCTCTGCTCCTGGAGACATTTTGCCTGTACTTGGTTTAAGCCATGAGGACACATTTCCAGCCTCATAACTTTATACATGAAATGACAACCTATTGTCGCAACCCTAAAGTGCACGCTTAAACACGGCCTCTTTATGGCCAATTGTCGGTCCATAGCCATTTTGTTTTAGTAAAAGGACAAGGCGGTCTCCATTTTGAGTCAGATTCTTGTTCCTTAAAGGAAAGAACCCCAAGGTGTCGTGTGCATAACCCTAGCGTGCCGGGTGCACCCTGTGAGCCGTATACAGACATGTAAGCATGTATCAAACAAAGAAGTAGCGTGCTTGCCAAGTACAGCTTCTGCTGACGTAGAAGACTCCTGCCCGGAACCTGGAAGGTGAAGGAGCAAGGAGGCCAATCCGGTATCAATACACGTAAAAGGAACCAAGCTGAGACTGACACGAGTAAAAGCCCCCAGACAAAACTATGTCTCATGCCATAATTGAAAGGAGCTCCCATGTGTCAGCTGAAAGTTCTGATCACCCTTTCAGCCAGGGAATATCCTCCGGATTTTGCCGGCTCGGGTCGTGTCGTATTAAACAAGACCACTTCTCCGAATTCGCTATGCAATTGGTGTTTATGTTGCTGGTCAGCTGTTTCTGGAGTGTGGTATGTATTTTGTAATTTCTGCAAATATTTCTGCTCTTACCTGACTCTTCCCCCGTCTTACCCCCTCCTCTGTTTCTTGTGTTTACTTCATTCTGTGTATAAGAAAAGCGGTTGGTTTTCTTTTTTTTTCCTTTTTCTCTTTTATAGCTTATCTTTTGGCCTTGCATTTTCGTTTTATGTGAAGCAGTGTAGATAAGAGTTAACACGTTGCTCTCCCTAGCCAAAGTGTAATCTATTCCCATTGTTAAAATAAATACAGCCATTTGGCTCTAAATTCTATTTTATTCTGTCTTGTTGTTCCTCCCCCATTAAAAAATTACTTGAACCTTACGTGCCTCAGACACCTATAACATTACTATAACAACAATGTTCAGTGCATCATGAGCCATCTGAAGACACCCAACATGACAAACTTTGCATTGGATACCACACTATCATAATATAAGGATGAACATGGGTGTGCAGGATATTCCCTGAGATACAGAGTGTCACTCAGGGTTATTGGAAAATCTTATTCACCATATTAAAAACTTCTACCAATCCCAAAGGATTAGACACATTACTCACCAGGTTAATGAATATTCCAGATCTTACCCAAATCCATGCTTACAGCCAATTCTTATTAACTAAACTAAAATTTATTAAAAAATAAAAGAGAGAGAGTATTGGTTAAAAGATCAGTTTACATACAGACGTGAGTACAGTTCTTGAGATTATTCAGATTCATAGCAGAGATGGTCAGTGTTGTACTTGCAAAGAGTTCTTTCAGAATTAGTTCATAGGTTATAGTCCAATGTTCATATTCAGGGTGAATCCAGGTTAGGACTGGAGATCTCAGCCTCATGGCTTAAGCGTCCCCTGCATGAAGCATCAAGCAGATCTGAGATGACTGGATCAGGACCCCAGACATTCGTATACAACTCCAGGCCTTTCTTGACAGCTCGGCGTCCTTATGTGAACAATAAGTAATCATGAATACTTTGAAATAGACCTATTTCCTAAGCATCGCCAGTAAATAGCTATATGAATTAATATAAGGCAATTGCCTGTTTTCCACCATTCTCAGGGCATTTGCTATACATTTCAAAGAGAGATGAATACAGTGATATCACTATGTTTACAGTTTATTTAAATGTTAATATATCCTTTTGATCTCTGAATCAATAGCTACAGTGACAGACAGGAACTGTCTGTTTACATGGCCAACATCTAACAAGCAGTAAGTACACACATGCAATTAGCATCACCTCAAATTATTTAACAATACAGGTTTGCACTTCAAAATTCTAGCCTATCTACCATGGATTGGCCCTAATTACCATTCACTTAGTTTTTTAACATGTCTGTACAGGTTGACCCTGGGTCATTTAGGCTGCAGAATGCTTAACCCTTTCTGGCCACGCATCACACTTTGTATAAGATTCATTGCAATTATACCACAGTGGTAGCAACAATGATTTGCATGGTTATACTCTGAGCAGATAACATCACACTCCCCTAGCAGAAATATCCAATCACAGATAGGGGTCATTGTATATATCATTTCTTCTATAACAGGAATTCAAAGAGTACCAATTTTAGATCATATAAAAAGCACTTTAAAAAGGCAACATGAAATTTGCATGTGAATCTGAAGCTGCTAAATATTAAAATTTGATGACAAAAAATGTGGTGTGGCAAAAATGGCTAAAAAATGAGAGAAGAGAGTGAGACTTAGGCCCCAGATCTTTAAGATGACAAACCCCATTCTGGTAATTTACTGCACAACACTGCCTTTCAGAGTGACACACAGCCTGGGTTATCATATTTCTATTCAACATAAGTCAAACTCCTCTCCCAGAGCTGGAGTAAAAGCCACATTTCTTGATAAACCATATTGTATAGCTGACACGAGAGCACTTGTGTAACCTGTTGAGAATGAATTTGCCCCATCCTCCAGAAGCTGGTCTAAAAAGAAGCTTCATGTGGTTCAGATAACAAGGGACTGCGCTCGGTGTCTGACATTTAAAGGTTCAAGCCTTGTTGCTGATCTACACTGTGGTGACTGTCTTCATGTTCTCGGTTTGTACAGCGCCTGACACAATGGGGTCTTGGCCTATGACTGGGGTCCTAGGCACTATTACAATGCAAATAATAATAGTGGTCTGACTTTGTGGGATTCACACAATGAGGAGCCCACTTCAACACAAGCTTTATAGTTAAAAATTATGATAATCTGTAATTATGATATAAATCACCAAAATACTGCACCTGAATGACTTTCCTGGCTGGATCTGTGTATGATGCACATTCACAAACAACCACTAAAGGGTGTTGTTCCCTGAGGGTCCTCCCCCCCACCAAGAAAGTAACCCTGAGAGGACGGGCAGGGGAGAGGGTGCCCCCTTCCTTCCAGGGAAAAGTGGAAGTGTTTTTGGTGTCAGGGGCATTAGTAGCAGGAGGGGAGCTGCCTCCATCTCCTAACCCAGTAAAAGACACCTGTGCTGCTGTTAGTGAACTCGTACCTGTGTCATAATTCCAGGCACTCTGCCTGCTTTGGCCACTCCACCAAGAAGCACTGGGGACAGTGCTGGGGTCTGCTGCTAACAGGGAAGGAAAATGGTAGATGACAGCAAGGAAGAGGGAGACATGCAGCAGGATGCCCCAGGAGCCGGAAGATTCAGACCAAAATGCCCAGTTTTTATGCCTGAACCATTTCCAGGGGCTGAGGGTGATTGGGGCACCTGGATAGAGCTAAATCAAATGAAGTCCAGTTGAATTCTGAATAAAAGCATTCACAACAGAGTTTAATGTGGTTTAATTAATCCACTTTAAAAGTTAATTGGGATTACCTTTCCTGAGTGTCCCCATGTATAACAGCAGTAAGTTCATGTTTTCTAGCTTTTTTTTTTGTAGACTTAAGGGTGAAGAACTTGCTTTTATTTTAAAATGAAAGCTGAGATTCTCATTTAATTGATCCCATGACTCCAGGAGCTGGGGCTTTGCAAAAAACATCAAATACTGCAAATCTCATGATAAAATTCCAAAGTTGGTGACACTGTATAATCCTGATGCTGTGTGTTATAAACCTGTTGCTATATGCTCCTAGCTATGGAGGATTATTGTGACTAAGGGTCTGGAACCATTATTATTAGCTTTTGGGGCCCAGTTGGACAATTTGTACCTTGAGGGTTTATTTTTAATTTAGCATGTTGAATATGTTGTATCAGTGCCACAAAGGGGAAAGACTTCATGTCCCATTGGGCCAGCCAATTTCCCAACATGGGGCTGGATCAGAGCCTGAATCCCATATAGGGAAAAAGCCCCATATCCCAGTTTCCTGAGCCTCCCCACCCACACTGAAGTTTCATTTCTGGCTGCCACTGGAGGGTTGAAGCTTTGGCTCTCTGGTGTCTGTTTTTAGCTGAAGCTGGTGTGAGATTCCCTGCCAGGTAACAGCTGTCGGGGTGTTGTTGGGACTTAGGGGAACAGAATTTTCCTGTTAAGAAACCAGTCATCTCCTAATGCTGAATTTCAGGAGAAGTTGTGTGGGTGGCCACAGGGATGTTACGTGGGTGCTAATGGCGGGAGAGATGGGGTGTCTGCTAGACAGTGTCTGGTACAGTCAGCTCAGCTCCATTGGATGGAGAAGTTCATGAAACCCTGGTGTAGAGTCAACCCTAGTGTTGAGCAGGGGGTTGGACTAGATGACCTCCTGAGGTCCCTTCCAATGCTGATATTCTATGAAAACCCAAATTTGCACAGTTGCAACGATAGCTTTGGTCAGTAGATGGCAGCATTAATGTGTAACTGGAAAAAATAGGCAGGGTTGGGGGGGGTAATGTCTTTTATTGAACCAATTTCTGTTGGTGAGAGAGAAGCTTATGAGTTTACATAGAGTTCTTCAGGTCTGGGCATGCAAATACATGGAAACAATAGGTAATGTGGAATAAGAGAACATGGAGAACCAACATTAGGTTTTTGAGGATTTTCAGGAATGATTACATAGGATTAGCCTTTTACAAGTAAGATAAAAAGAATTAAAGGAATTAACTTAATTGTTTAAGAATTAATTTTATAAATGTTTATAATGATAATAACAATAGCTTAATTTTGACTAAATAACAAGGCTATAATTTACCTTTTATTCTAGTTACATATCAATATAAATCAAAATAAAAGAAAAAATATTTAAACAAGGTTATTTATTTCATAAACGATGAGAAGTAATGTAGAGTTCTAAAAGCTTAGATTGCATTCACCTGTGTTTTAGAGTCTCTTTATTAACTTTATATAGTTTGCTGAGTGAAAAGCACTATAAAAATATTTTTTCTCTTGTTTAAATAGGTTTTTAACTGGAATTCTTGCAGTCTTTTTCTCCTCTGCAGGACTGTGGAATTACTTAGTTACCTAATTCACTAATTAATTAGCATTAAGTATATAAATGAAAAAAATTAAAAAACTAAGGACAGCAAATATAGAAGATTTTTCTTTGCTATTACATGTAAATGTAATCAGGGGAATGGTCCCGCTATTGTGGGGAACTTTCCTGCCTTCTGCACTACCCCGGTGAAGTGGGCCGGCGAAAGGATCTGAGTCCTCGCTCCCACTTCCTTTACCCAGAGGCCTCCATGCCCTTGAGGACTCCCCTTCCACTCTCTTGTCTGGCAGAGTTCTCGTAACCCCAACAAGGCTGGGCCCAGGATTCCTGGGGGGCTCAAC
>NC_133779.1:12122645-12126868 GCF_003597395.2 Chelonoidis abingdonii | reverse complement strand
ATCGGATCAGAGCCCCACTGGCCTTGCGATCATAAGTCCTTTTCCTACTTTGGGCTGTGTCTTTAGTTGTACTGAGAGCAACTTTCCAGGCTATCTTCAGCCTGTCATGGTGACCTTTGACCTGGTCATCATAATTGGTCACCTCATCCTTAGGAAAGACTTCTTGATGCTTCTCTGGCAACACGCTTATGTTAGCCACATGTGCAGGAATCAGCCCTTTGAGTGCCGCTTGGACTGGAACTGGCAGTCTCCCATCACATCTTTCTTGAAGAAAGGTAACTCATCCTCCCTTCTCACTCATCACCTGCAGCTTATTTTATGGTACACAGCGGTGTTCGTCAAGGATCTTCCCTTTCCAAGGAGGAATAATGGTCTTCAGTTTTCTGCCCAATTTAACATTTCTAATATGCCTTGTGGGGCCCAGGGAATGACTCTGCCTCTCCGCTCGAGCCAGTACTCTACTCAGCACAGCATTCTTTGTAGAGTGCTTGTGATAGTTCATCCTCCTGGTTCCTTCTCCTGGTAAGAGTAGCTCCTTCAACTCATTAATGATGTTCATTCCTAGAATTCCTGAGACTCCTTCTCTCATATGGCTCCCTTTTGAGGCTTTATCTTTCAGGAGGAAGATGCATTTTCCTGGCAGTGTTTGGCCCGTATACTATATGTCTACTTTAAGGCACCTCACTACTGGGATTGCCAGTCCATTTACAGCTGTTAGATGTACAAACCGTGTGCTATGCATGGTCAGGACCTTGTCCTTCAAATATTTTTGAAAATGCGACTCAGTAATGGTGGTGACTTCTGAGCCAGTATTTAACAAACATCTGGTCTTCACCCCGCTATACATACTTCAGCAGTTAAACAGTCTCCAAATGCTCACTTACAGAAGTCGCTAGATATGCTGGCACTGCCAACGTTCCTCTCAACACTGTATGCAGAGGGATTTTCCACCAAGGACAGGCCTAGGAATCCTTCTGCCACTGCATGGCCTTCTACTCTAGATGGACCACTCACTCCTGGTGCCCTATTGGATTCGAGTGCTTGGGACTCTGTTCTCCTTCTCAGTGAACATTCTCGGCTAGTATGTCCTGGCCTTTCACAAGTGTAACAAACGCATCTTCCCAGCTTGTCCTTCAGTGGGGCTCTTTGGGATCCTGGTGCCCTTGGATACTTTGGCATACTAATGGGATTTTTTTCTTTTATCGACTCAGTCATCACTTTCAGCATCTCCCCCTGTTGGACTACCAGTTTCTGGACAGCTTCACTTAAGCTTTCCAATGTTAGCTCTGTTTGGGGCAGAGTCTTTTCCCCAGCAGCTGTATTCACTAGGCCCTTACTTCGCGTACAGGAGTTAGGCTTGGCTGTCTTCACCACAGGAATTTCCTCTTCTGACTACATAATGGCAGCCTGCATGAGTTGATGGAACTTCCTACTGGGTTCTTCTTTAAACTTCCTTTTCATTTCACGTCGGAGGGAGTCATTATGGAGCCCCAGCACCAACTGCTCTTTCAGAACTGTATCTGGGTCTGGAAGTCGTTGAGGGTCTCGCCGCTCCACTTTACTCATTCTCTCTAGGAGGTCATATGCATATGCCTGGACAGTTTCACCAGGCTCCTGCTTTCTCTCAAAGAACTCCTTTAGTCAGGTTCCAGTAGGTACCTTGTCTTCATACACTTCTAGAAGGAGTTCAAATATCTTTCTTGTCTGCCACTGCCATGAACTTTACTGTGGCCTTGGCCTGGCCCTTGAGGTGCTCCTCTATGAAGTCCACATGATCTTCTTCAGGTACTCTTAGGCGTTAGCACACGCAGAGCCGCCTCAACAGACTTGACCCACTCCTCTACCGGTAATGTCTATTTTGTTGCTAATTGGAAAGGCCAATCAAACCTGTACTCCGCTCCTCGGGAAACAGTAAATAGTTAGAGGTGTCTTAGCTTCTGCGTCTGGTTGGTCTATTACTGCCTTGGCCAGCGATAAAGGGGCTTCTTTCTGTTCAGTTCCTAGCTTGTGTGTAAGGCCTCCGCTTGTTCGATGATTGCGCTGAAGTCAGCAAAACGAGTTTGATAGTTCCTTAATTCCAGTCATGGTAAGAGTGCTCCAACCAGGCCTAGACAGTTGCTGACTAGAAACCAAATCCAGTGAAAACCAATGGGGTGGACCCTTGGATTAGGATCCGTTTCGTGAACGCCAATGATTGAGAGCGGGGGAATGGTCCCGCTATTGGTGGGAAACTTTCCCTGCTTCGGCAAGCTAACCCTGTGAAGGTGGGCTAGCGAATGTTCGAGTCCCATTCCAATTCCTTCTACCCGAGGCCTTCCTGCCTTGAGTGACTCCCCTTCCGACTTTCCTGTCTGGCAGAATTCCTCGTACCCCAACAAGCTTGGCCAGATTCCTGGGGCCTCAACCCTCCAACCCTGCTTGGTAAACCAGACAGGACTGTAGGCATTCCCCATCTCCAGGGTACTCATTTGCACTGTGCACCGTCCGCTGACCACTGGAAAATCATCATCAATACAGTCTAAAAGCAAATACAGTGAATTTATATTAATCACTTCTAATTAAAAAAGATAAGAAAAAAGGAAAGGCGTAAAGAAAAAACACATCAATGTCTGCTCTGTGCAGAGAACATCAGCAAAACTGTCTTTTGGACATCAGGCACTTTCACAGCTGTTCCTTTAGAGCGCAGGCCTGCCTTCTCAGGCCCGTGCTGCGCGCGCAAGGATGCGCGGTTGGACACTGCTCTGGCGATGGTCACATTCTCAGCCTCTGGTGGCAGACCCCTTCTGCCCTTCGAATTCCACCCCAGCCAGACTTTCAGGGTTATGACCCCCTCCAGAGTCGTCCGGCAGTGACCTCTTGCTGTAGCATCTACCATGCGCTAGCCCAGCTGCCCAGGTCCCGCCTCGGCTCTCCCCAAGCTGCTTGCACCGATGACCCAGCTCCGGACTGCTCCAATCCCACCCACACTAGTTCAGCATGCTCGCTGTCTGCGCTGTCTCAAGCTCCCGGGCTGCTTCTCTTGGCCTCTCGGGCCTCCAGTGCTACAGGCTCTGCTTCCCAGGCAGCGCTTCTGCAAGGCTGCTTCTTGAACGCCTGCTCTCGCCGTCCACCTGCTTCCCGGTGCTTGCTGTGGTCCCTGGCCCCTTCTGGCTCTGGTGCTCAGCTCTCCTCCAGTGGCAAGGTCTGCTCGTCTCTGCTGTGCTCCTGGCTTTTTGGTTGTAACTCTGTCCTGGCAGCTTAGCTTGGGCCCTGCTCATCTCCTTAGCTTCGGTCCACTCTGTCTGACCCAGGCATATTCCAGCTCACACCGAGACCAGGACCTCCTGCCTCCTGAACTCCTATAGCCTTGGCCGCGCCCTGTCAGATCAGGCTGATCTGTGAGCATGGCTTCTCCACAATTGTGTCCTGAGAAGTCTGTCAGTCTAAGAGGGCTTGGCACGAATGCACTTACAGCACGCCAACCTTTTCGCTCAGGGGGTGTAAAAAACACCCATCCTGAGCGCTGCAAGATGCAGTGCGTAGAAGTGTAAAGTGTAAGTCAGGGCGCACGGCGGTACGGGTGGCTTCCCACGGCTGCAGATCCCTACAAGCCCAAAGGGATTGGTTAGCATACAAATCTGGGAGAGCTCCTCCGCAGCACGCGGCTGCTGACTACGACCAGACTACTTTAAAGCGCGCCGGCGCCAGGCTCCCGCAAGCGCGCCAGGCAAGCGCTTTGAAATTTCTAAATGAACAATACCCTCCAGGCTCCCTGATTTCCCATCGACTCCCTCTTTAGTGCTGGGAGCTAGCAACCAAACACCCCACTTCACAGCTGAATTTTAGAAGGGCAACATCCCCTTACACTAAGGAAGGACACCGATCGGACCTGAGAAAAAGCTGTCTGCCCGGAGCAAGAACTATTTTGGCCAATAGGAGAAATGCCGGGCCCATGGGGCAGCCCTTACAAAAGCTGCTGCCGTATTATTTGGCGCGCTTTACTGTGCATATTTACCAGCTCTCCTCCAAGGCGCGGCAATAAAGGCCTGATGCCGAGCGCTATGACAAACACCTGTCAGAAGGTGGCCAAAAGGTCAAGATGGGCTCTTAACCAAGAGAGTCCTGAATCACGAGCCGCTTCCAACTGGAGGTGATGAGAGAAGACCCAACCAGTTTGAACCCGCAGGGTTTTGTAGTGCAAAAGAGGCATGGACACAGAAACCCTTCCCACATGTGGTGCGCTG
>NC_133779.1:12103706-12122620 GCF_003597395.2 Chelonoidis abingdonii | reverse complement strand
CCCACCTGAGCGCTGCAAGATGCAGTGCTGTAAAGTGTCAGTGTAATCAGGGCGGCAGCGCTGGGAGCGGGGCTCCCAGCGCTGCACCCTACACCCATAAGGGATGTGGTTTACAAGCAGATCTGGGAGAGCTCTCTCCCAGCACTGCGGCTCTGACTACACTCACACTTTAAAGCGCTGCCGCGGCAGCGCTCCCGCAGCGCTGCCAGGGCAGCGCTTTGAAATTTCTAATGTAGCCATACCCTCAGGCTCCTGATTTCCCATCGACTCCTCTCTTTTTAGTGCTGGGAGCTAGCAACCAAACACCCCCACTGAATTTTAGTAAGGGGGCAACAGTCCCCTTACACTAAGGGGGAGAGACACCCGATCGGGTACCTGAGTAAAAAGCTGCTGCCCCGGGAGCAGAACTATGTGGCCATAGAGAAGAAATGCCGGGCCATGGTGCAGGCCCTTAAAAAGCTGCTGCCGTATCTATTTGGGCGGCGCTTTACTGTGCATATTACCACTCTCCTCCAATGTGGCTGCGTCAAATGAAAGGGGCTGATGCCGAGCTGCTGATGACAGAGACACCTGGTCAGAAGGTGGCCAAGGTCAAGATGGGGGCTCTTAACCAAGAGAGCCTGAATCACAGCCCTCCAAACTGGAGTGATGAGAGAAGACCCAATCTCAGTTTGAACCCCAGGGGTTTTGTAGTGGCAAAAGGGCATGGGACACAGAAACCTTCCCACATGTGGTGCGTGAGTGCCATCAAGCACAACAGACCGAAGGGAGGGCATGAAACTGAAAGGGCCTAGTGTAACTCCCACCAAGGAATGGGAGAGATGCTGTGCCTCTATGGGAAAGTTAGTGGGTTCGAACTTCCCCAGATCACCAGCTAATGTGACCCGCTCAGTTCGGTTTCAAAGGGGGGAGAGATGTGATGAAGTGGGAATGTTCTTAATGTTTTCTCTGAATATTGTATGGGTGCCTCAGTTTCCCCTATCCATTTCTTAAGTATCTAGGTGGTAGGATAAGGGATGTGATTGTTGCAGAGCCCTAGAGGGCAGGAGTGATGTGATCTGCACAGAGAATGGCTGACGCCCTGTCTATTGGCAACTGATAGCTTGGACCGCTCCCCTGAAAGGTGCCAACTGAAGGCGTTGGAGCACAAAGAGATCAGGTGGCCTCCTGGCCTAGGGAAAGAGACAAACACCAGAGGAGGGGCTGGAGGGAGTTTCAGTTGAGAGCTGGCTGGGGAAATGGAGGGAGGCCCAGAACTGGAGTCTGGGCTCCCTATCCCCCAAGTTGGGTCTGACTGAAGGGTCTGGTTCTCTGTACCTACAAGCTTTGTTTTAGACCCTGTTCCTGTCATCGAATAAACCTCTGTGTTACTGGCTGGCTGAGAGTCACGGTGAATCACAGGAAGTGGGGGGTACAGGGCCCTGACTCCCCCACACTCTGTGACAACTGGCACTGAAGCAACTGCAGCTGATGGAGCTAATGTTGGGTGTTATCCAGTGCAGCTGGATGGACTGGAGACCCTTGGTTCCCAGCCAGGCCTGGCCACTCCCAGCCCTGCCTCAGAAGAACAGACCTGGTTCTAGGGAACTGGCTGAGTGGATCATTTGGTGTCACTTTGTGACTGACCAGCTCAGACACCTCCTGAGTGTAAAACAGAGTCACTTTCCTTCTTTCAGACACTTAGGGGCTATTTTCAAACACACTCACTCTGCTATGGGTGAATTTGATGGAAACACATTGCTTTGGCAAATCACTTTCTTAAAGCATCTCCTCATAACCCCTAGATCCCATTCTGACCAGGGAGTTCATCCTTCCCTGGGCCTTTCAGAAACTCCTCCAGAACAAACAGACTGAAATCCCCCTCACAGGAGGAGAGCTGAGCTCCACTGTGATGCTGGAGTAGTTACCAAGCTTTTCATGAGGCAGAGAGAAATGAACCAGAATGGAAATGAAATGGAAGGGGGAATTATCTCCTCCTACCTTTGATTCATTGGTAGTGATACGACTGAAAGGCAGTGAGACAATGTGATCAGAGACATGGATACGTTTCCTCATGGGCAGAGAGAGAGAGAGACAGAAACTGCGCAACATGGGCCAATTCCCCATAGTATTGACAGAGAGCCCTGTCCCCATGGCCCAGCACAGTGCTATCCTCCCCCAGCCCCACTGGCTGCCCTTTGGAGCCGTGCTACCAGCTCTCATTATTCTAGTGCCAGTCTTGCAGCATTTGATATTCTTTGTAAATCCCCAGGTCTGAAAGTCAGGGGATTCAGTGCAACTCTCATTTTTATTTTTGTTTTAATAAATTTATTACCCTCTCCTTTGGGAAGAAAAGCCTGAAAATGTGATCTGAGAGAACCCACAAAGATCAAATCCTCCAGCAAATACAAAGACTCCACATTGGGGACTTGTTGGAACTCCCGTGAGTTTTAGGCCAATCTCAAGATTTTTGGGGTGACTAGAGTGCTGTGAAAGCTTGGGGCTGGGGACACTGTGTGAGGAAAGGTTGACAGGGCAGAGCTGTGTCCAGAGCTCTCATTTCAGAGTGTAAGGATATGGCCTTGTCCTGTAGCCATATTGTAAGGCCTAAAGCCTGAGGCCTTTGACTGCAGCCAGATTAGAAGGCAGCAGCCATCAGCTAAGAAGCCCTAGGAATTGGGTATGGGTGGGTATTTAAATTGACAAGGTTACGCCTGAGCCCTTGGGACAAGTAAAGGTGGGTGCCCCTGGAGTGTGAGTAACAGAGAATTTTGTGTGGGTAACAGGCGTTGTTCAGGAAAGTCACAATCTAGGACTCAATCCGGGGCATGTGTATGGATGCAATATCAACACGCAGGTAAATAAGGCTGCAGTTCAGGAAGGCACCTCTTAGTTAGGAAGGGCCCTTATACCTGTGCCTCCCTTTTGTTACTGATCTATTCAGTGCTGGATGCAGTGGGGTCCTGATCCCTGACTGCGGCTCCAGGGCACTACAGTGACATACCTAATAAATAATGTACAGCACCAAGCACAGTGGGGCTCTGATCCCTGACTGGGGCTACAAGATGCTACTGCAGTACAAATAATTAATGACAATGATAATCCTTTTAATCATCTTTGACCTTTCCCACCAGCCAGCCTCCCAAAAATGAATGATTGATTTCACTGTGTCTTTGATCATCTCTCTCCCCCCATCCCAGGGTACAAGGGATCAAAGGGGTTTTCTTTGCCATGTCTGTCTGTACATTTGCTAACACTGCTTGGCCTCACTGTTATACTCACCTTTCTTATCCAGCAGATAAAGCACCACAGCCAGAATCACGACAGCAGGGATTGTAATTCCCAACAGGAGCTTTATATCCAGCCCTAGGAAAGAACCTTGGTGTGAATGTCCTATCCAAGCAGCCACCGGCAAGTCCCCACTGGCTGGAACTGGCTGAGTCTCATGGTAAGTGACCCCCAATGTCCTCATGAACGTACCTGGGGAGCTCACCCCATGGTTACCTGCAGGGTGACGTTATTGGCTGTTATTTGTGAGTAAAGTCAGTTGAAGTTTTTCCACCATTTTTTTTTGACTGAACCTTTTTTAATCCAAACAGTTTAACTGAAATCAAAATCTTTCTCACAAACAGTTCAAGTGCAAAGACCTTCTTAGTCTTTCCACAAAAATAATTTTGAAATGAAAGACAACATTCAGTTTTGTTTTGAATTGACAGTTTTGTTTAATTTTTGTTTTGAAAGTCCAGAAATGGAAGGAAAAAGTCCCTTTGAAACTAAATAAAGCAAAACTGTGTTTCCAACTGATATTTTTGTCTCATTTTGGTTCTGAAAACCCAAAATGAATGAAACTGTCAAATAAAAATGAGACTGAAGGAATTTTTTTGTTAAGTTTCATGAATATTTTTTCATCAAAACACTGAAATTTTCCATAACAAGTTCTGAATGAAATGATTTTGTTCACAATTTTCTGTGGAAATAAACCTGGGCTGAGATCCTGAAAGAGGGTTTTGCCTGCATGCTCTTTATGACACTTTTATTCCAGGACTGGAGCACACAGCATAAATAACTAATTACATGGAGAGAAAGAACTTCTGAGCTCAGGCGTGATGATGTGTTTGGTGCCTCCTGCCAGAACAACAACAAATACAGTGAGTGCAGAGGGAGGAAATAATTCACTGTCTGTTTAGCAGAGGGGTCAGTGAACTTCACATGAAACTTAACCATCAGAAGGGTTTGGGATTCCCCCTTTGAAAGAACCATTTTCCTGCCCTGCAAAGATGTTTCCCAGCTCAGCGATGCCCTGAGAGAGCTGCAGGGAGAGAGAGTGTTGCATTGGATGAACCTATCACCCTGTTGTGCCACTGATTGTTTCCTCTATATCCATCGTCATGACGATCACACTCAGACTGGGAGTTGCCCAGCCCAGGACCTGACTTTCCCCAAATAGAACCCCCTGAATAAAGAAACACTTCAGAAGCATTTACCCTGGGGGAAGCGGGAACCATTGATGGAGTCACTACCTAGTCAATAAATACATGAGACCATAGACCACAACCCCATTCCAGGCCCATAAAGAGGACAGAGATCAATTGTTCTCCATGTCCACTGAAGGTAGGACAAGAAGTAATGGGCTTAATCTGCAGCAAGGGCAATTTCTGGTAGATGTAGGGAAAAAACTTTCTAATGAGTTATCACTGGAACAGTTTCCAAGGAAAGTTGTGGAATCCCCATCTTCAGAGGTTTTAGGAACAGGTTGGACAAACCTCTATCAGGGATGGTCTAGGTTTTCTCGATCCTTCCTCAGTCATGGGGCTGTACATAATGAAATCGTGAGATCCCTTCCAGCCTGACATTCCTATGATGTCCCTGTGCCCCACCTGCTTGGGCTGGGACATTTGAACTGAGACAGATGAAAAATAGGGGATGGGGTTCCCTGTGACAAATTTTGAACAACGATGTTTTGATAGAAATTTTTCATTTCAGATTTTGAAAAAGGATGAATTTCAGCATTTGGAATTGCAGGTTTTTTTTTATTTAATTGTCTGTTAACTGTCCCCCTGCCCTTCTCATGATGGTGAGTTGTTTGGCAAGGTAGAGCTGGGGTCTGGTTACCAGGTTGTAACTCCCCTTGATTTCATACCACAGGAGTAATTCCTGGAGCTGCCCCCGGACACAATGTGCCATGGTCTTTGTCATAGATGAGTTTCCCCAATATGTCCTTATGGGACAAAACTTCCTCCCCGTCCTTACAGAAGATGATCCAGGGGTCTGGAGCTGAGAGAATGTGCAGCTCTACAGCTGCATGGAAACCTCCAGCCAGGCAGACATCTGGCTCAAGTAGAGGGTGAGGGCAAGGAGAGCACCTGGGAAGGAAAATGGGTCACAGCTGTCAATGGGGCTTGTCAGTGGAACATGAGGTAAATGGTGGGTGGATCTGTGCCATCTCGAGTATGGAAGCTCTGATTCTAGCCTGGCTTGGGCAGTATGGCTGGCAGAGAGGTGACCCCTCAGTGAGGCCGGCCACTGGCTATTGAGGGCTGTCTAGGGCATAGCCAACAACTTGTCCTGCCCCCACAGCCCATTCAGTGGAGGACAGTCGCTGCCCCATGGAGTTCACCAGGGAACAGCCAAGGAGCTGTTTCCAGTGCCTAGTCCCTCCAGTGTCTGCTCTACCATTCCCCCCAGTCCTTGTGCCCCTCCTACCCCTAGCATTGCCAACTTTGTGATATTTAAAAACTGGACACTCCAGCAGGAGTTCTGGAACCTCCTATGCCCCCCTCTTCTCTCTGATGTACTGCCCCTGCCCCACCTTTTCCCCCAAGGCCCCATCCTCCATTCACACTTCCTCCCCACTCGCCGTGTTGCTCGTTTCTCTTCCCCCGCCCATCCACTCACTCTGGTCAGGAGAGACTTGCCTTTGGAGCCAGGGCTGGGAGCTGCAGCTGCCCAATAGAGGTTGGAGTTGGCCCCAGCTGAGTAGAAGCTGGCGTGGGTGATGACCTGGTGCCTCCCCTGCCCACAGTAACTGGACTTCTGGTGTCCAGTCAGTAGATCTTACCAGACACTGTCGGGTCCCCTTTTTGACTAGACTTTCCTGTTCAAAACCAGGCACCGGGCCACCCTAATGATAGGATGAGAGTGGGGAGTGGATCCAGGGCAGGGGTGTAACAGCTCTCAGAACTGACCTCCAATGGGCATCCCCTGGAATGGAAACAAGAACCCATTGGCATATAAACTCCTCATTTTTCCCCACGTCTCTGCAGGTAACTGAACACCTGCCCTGAATCCTGGCCAGATCACACCTCTGCCAGGTTAATGTGTGACAAGTGTCCAGGTGCTTTCACTTTCCCCTGGTCAGAGTTCACACACAGCTCCAGGACTCATTTCCCTTTCCGCACCAGCACAGCAGTTCAGTTCCTTGGGTCTCTGTGTGGGATTGGGACTCTGCCTTACTGCATGGCGACTCCTGGAACATGCTGAATCCTTAAGGTAAGTTCTGCCCCATTATTACCCCCATTACCCGCATTCCCCTGGGAGCATGTCCCCGCTGCCATGGCCTGTTCCCACCCCACATCAGTCCTGGGCAAACCCCAATGGTGGGTGTCATTCACTGCTCAGCCCCATTATCCCCTCACTGCAGGGTGTGGCCATCTGGGGTTCCTTGAGGCCTTTCCCTGGAGGGTGTGATGGGGCTCACAGGTGATTTGGTGCCTCTTCAAAAGGTCTTCCCAGCCCTGCCCCATGAGGAGAGGCTGCCAGGCCACAGCATGTGTGTGTGGGAGGGTGTCCTTTGGGTCAGAGATCGAAATGGAAGGCACCCCACGGTTGTTATTATGTGTATTTACTTCAGATAATATCAGGGTCCCCATCGGGTCAACTCTGCAGAGACCCCACATGAGATTAGGCTCCACTATTCTGGGCAATGCACAGACCCAGACACCTCCCTCCAGTTGGGATTCTCAACAGTAAACCCTCACCTGGAGTTAGGCACCTAAACCAGGTTCAGCCCTTCCTTGTGCAGAGCCAGAGTGATAAACCCCTCCCCCTGCATTACAGCCAATAGCCCAAGGGTCAGCGCACTCAGCTGGGATGTGAGGCAGCTCCTTCAAAAGGATGGTATTATGAATATGAATTTTGAGCTGCACCTTGGAAACAAAGTTGGATAATACCATGTAGCTGTGCATGACAATTTGCCACAGATACGCTCTAGTTTGTTTTTAATGAAGGTTTGATTCCCTTCTCACTCACTGAGTTGTTGTTTAATGAACCCCGAAATCAATCCATGGTGTCAGAAGGACTGAATGAGAAAGACTGACAAAGTCATTTTGAGGTTAATTTCTATATTTGAAACTGAAAGCAGAGGAAAGGGGAGCAGGCGGAGCAGCAATCAAAGAACAAACAAAAGCTTTTGTATGTCTTTTATGAGCACAATAGCAGCCTGACTAGCTGAAGGGAAGAAAGCAAACATGGATGTGTTGCAAGTGCCATCCAGTCTGTCATTGTCACACAATGTTGCAGAGAATTGGAAGAAATTCCAACAGAGATTTGAATTGTATTTAGCAGCTACAGGGAAGAAGAGAAAAATGAGAAAATGAAATCAGTCTTTTTGCATGTTGTTGGGGAGGAAGCATTGGATAATTATAACTTTAAGTTTGAAGAAGGTGAAAGCATGAAATTAAGTAAAATACTGACTAAATTTGAGGAATATTGCATGCCAAAAAGAAATGACCATTGAGAGATACAACATTTTTATATGCATGCAAAAAACTGATGACACCATGGATCAATATGTCAGAGGATTAAGGAGAGTCAGTAAAACCTGTGACTTTGGTGAGCTGACTGTGACGGTGTGGCTGGGATGAGTCACACTGAAAATACCACACTGAGGGCAGACAGCAAGAAGTAAGGAGACAATCCCCCAAACAGGTGTTTATTGTACAATTAGCTTCACCAAGCCAGTAACAGAATAGCTTCTGCAGTACCACAGTGGTTAACCAGGAACCACACAGTCTCCCTTAAGCATTCCAGCCCTTGGCTCCCATCCAGATAAACAGGTCTAATATGGTGAGGGGTTATTGAAAACCTAGTTCACCATATGTGAAGTTGTGGCAGGCCTGGCACCGCAGCACCCTTTGTGGCAGGGGTGAGACGTGGTGTCATCACCTCGCCACTTCGCCACTCTTACGTTCCCACGCCTGTCTCTCTCTGGGTGGCCAGTCAGAGCCTATTGGCCTCCTTCCACCCAATCGTTCCTGGCCAGTGAGGTAGTGCAGCCTATCGGCCAGAGTCCATGTACCTTGCCCCAAGAACCCAGGCAGTGTGGCCAAATGGCCAGGGTCCATATAAATCTCTCTCTGCATGGGAGTGGTGCCGCTTAATGGCTGCAGTCTATACAGTCCTTGTCATAGGTAGAGTAGGGTGGCCCAGCAGCCAGAGTCTATACAATCTCCCTCGCCAGTGGGATAGTGTGGCCTATACAGAGTCTATACAGTCCCCCTCACAGGCATGGTAGCACAGCCAAGCACCTGGAGTCCATGCCACTTGCTCCCCCACTGGGAGCAGTGCTGCCTAATGGCCAGAGTCCATGCAAACCCCCTCACAAGCAGGGTAGTGCAGCCTAGCAGCCAGAGTCCATATAACTCACTCCCCACACACACATGGGAGCAGTGTTACCTAATGGCAGGAATCTCTAGGATTCCTCATGGTTTGGGGGTGAAGTGGTAGGGGGACTCAGGCCCACTCTCTCCACCAGGTCCCAGCCCAGGGCCCTGGTAGTGGCAAGCTCCCCTTGCCACTCACTCAGTGAGGATCTGCCAGTAACATGCTAAGCAGCTACACAGCTCAAATGCTGTTTGCCCCTAAGGTTCCCCTGGGTCACTTCCTACCATGAATGCCAGCTTTTCTGCTGCAGGGGGTCCTCCATGCTGTTCTCCTGTGACATCCTCTGTCAGGGTCTCAGGGAGTGTCTCAGCTTGACTGGCCTCTGGATGCTGGTGTGCAGGCTCTCCCTCCTCAGGGGCTAGCAGCATGCCTCCTTCTCCTCCAGCAGTCAGCCCAGACTGAGCTGTTCTGCATGCTTTTATACCTGTCCTCCAGTTGGAGCATGCCCAGCAGAGCTTTCTGCTAGGAAAGAAGGGTTAACCCCTGCGGTCACTCTGCCTTGTCACACAGGTGCTTACTAATTCCAGAGGATCAGACACATACACTCGGGTCAATACATATTTCAGATCTTACCCAAATATCACACGGTCTGTCAATCCTTAGGAAACCAACTAAAGATTTATTAATAAAAGACAAGAAGAGAGTTATAAATGGTCACTAGATCATACACATACAAATGATTGCAGAGTCCTTATATCAGGCTAGTAGCGATGCTGGAATAGACTGCTGGCTTGTAATGTTCGTCTGATAACTTCCAAAAGATTGGAAGGTCCTCAGTCCTTAGTTCAAGATGCTCCTTTTAGCTGTAAATCCACAGTCCAGAGAATCAGTGCAGGAAAGAAAAAAAATGGAAATATCTTAGGTGTCTTTTATATTCTCTGGCATGTGCATGGAAAATTACTGTCCCAAATAAGTCCCAGTTACTGTCCCAAGATGGAGTCCAAGGTCACATGAGGACATCTCATGTCTTTATATGGTTTGCTGACCCGCAGGGGGAGACCACTGCCTCCTCGCTCTCTGAGGCATCCTCAGGAAGAGCTATCTGGATCAGATGAGTTTCTTCTATGGTCCGTTGTGAGAGTGGAGAGTCCTTGATGGGCTGTCAACACAGAGATGTCTAGCCCTGATGCAAATCCATCTGGAGGGTGTCACCCCAAGAACAGATTTGGGATACAAATATTCAGGCCTGTTTGCAAAGGCCTATACTTTAAGAATTTAGGTGTATTTTTATCACTTAGCTAGTTACAGAGGTATAAAAGAAAGAATCAAAAATTACTGTCTCTGTAGTGGCCTTCTCTTACTGTGACAGTCTGAGGCCTGGTTCTTTAGCAGCCATAAACTGGGAACTGTATGGTCACGGCCTCACATTCCAAACTAGTCATATTAAAATAAGGCAATCGGGATTGTTAGGAAGGTGATTTGATTTATTACCTCCAGAGAAAGGAAAGAGCCTAGAAATTTAGTTTGATAGTTTTTTGTCTGGTAAGAACTTACTTAACAATAGACACAACTGGAGAGCCCTTATGTTTGTATAAATGTAGTTGTAAAATCCTCAGTTCTGTATTGTTTTGTATGGTTATTTGCATGGTCTCTGTCTGGTTCTGTGATTGTTTCTGTTTGCTGTATAATTAATTTTGCTAGGTGTAAACTAATTAAGGTAGTGGGATATAATTGGTTAGCTAATCATGTTACAATATGTTAGGACTGGTTAGGTAAATTTTAGTAGAATGATTGGTTAAGGTATAGCTTAAAATATTACTATATAAATTAGGGACAAACAGGAAGTAAGTTGAGATTCGAAAATAAGGAAAAGGAACTTGAATTTAAGCTTGCTGGAAGTTCACCCCAATAAACATCGAATTGTTTGCACCTTTGGACTTCGGATATTGTTGCTCTCTGTTCATGCGAGAAGGACCAGAGAAGGGTGAGCGTGAAGGAATAAGCTCTTTAATTTCTTGGTGCCCGTGACTCGGATGCATCTCATTGGATAGGTGAGTGGCAGCCTATAAGTCCCGCTCTCCAACAGTCCATGCAACTGCTTGGAGTGAGTATGGCGAACTCTCATGATGGTAGTTGCGGGTTCTGGCAAGCTGGGGTGACAAATTTTTTGAACAAATGGATAAGGAAGAACCAGGGCCCATACCAGGTGCAGGGATCTACCTGGGATGAGATTGAGAAGGAGACAGGGGAGGTTTTGGGAGACCCCAAGGGAAAGGAATGTAGGAAAAAGGGAATAGTATTACAAGGTTTGTGCACTGGGATGGCATACTGGGTAAAAAGGGAAGCCGATCTCCTCCAACACATTAAGGATTTGGAGGGGATTGTGGATCAGCAGCGGATTTTAACAGAAAAATCTCTGTTAGTAGTAGAGGTGGCAGATTTGAAGGCACAGGATGCTGCAAGGACAGAGGAGTCTTGTGAGGCAATCCGGAGAGAGAGAGATGAACTGCTGTGGAGAGTAGGAGACTTAGAGGAGGAATTGTATCAATGTAAACATGGGGACAATGGACTTGGGGACCCCAGACCATCCGCCCCACTAATGGAGCTGAAGGAGAAACCTCCACCACCCTATCCTGAAAAAACACTGTACCTACCACTGCCAGTGTACGTTGTAAGCCGGCAATCCGCTGTTACAGCCTCTGCAAGGGAGGCTACCTGGGAGGAACTACAGGAGGCAGGAATAGTGGCCCCAGTTGCAGGGTGGGGAGATCATGCCCCACAAGTTGTAGAACAGGCAGAAATCCGCCCCTTGTCCCTGAAGGACCGGGAGGCAGTACTGAGCCATTTGGGAAAGGTACCCCGGGAGAACTGGGATCAATTTGTGCTGTGGCTAGTGGAGGTGGGCAGGGAGATGGTGGGCAGGGAGGTGGGCTGGGAGATCCCTCTAACTCGTGATGACCAGGTGATCATATGGTGTAGTCTTTTGGGATGGGGCACCTTAGGAATTGATGTGGCAGGAGTGGCACACCTATTTCTAATCCCTGGACAGGGGGCAAAACAGTTGTTTGGGGTGTACTCTTGTACTGTGGGGATGAATAAGATGAAGTGAATCCCTGGGGAAATAGGGCGAGATGCACTTAATCGAATACAGGCATGGGCACGGTGCTGGGTGAATCCGCTAGACGGTCCATGGGTGATACGCCAGACAATGGCACCAGGACCTAGTGGGGATGTGGAGCATGGTAGGGGTGTGGAATTGCTGAAAAAATGGTTGGAGCTGAGCGATCCTCAGCTCATGGGACATTTAAGGTTGCAGCATCCTGAACTTGCTCCCAACCAGCTACCTCAGTTTCTGGAACAGGCAGATGTGTGGAGGCAGATGCATCATGGGGGAGAGCCGGTCCATGTTATTACTGAAGGGGATCAGTACAAGATGGAAAGGGGTGGGTCAGCCCAGAGGCGAGGAGGTAGAGGGCGAGGTCATGGCTTTGCGAGGGTAGTCAGAGATGAGAGGGCAGCTATAGAGCAACAGATCCAGAGACTGCAGGCTAGACTGACTACCCAGGATCTTACCAGATCACGGGGAACGTGGCCCTGGAGGCCAGGGGACTGGGACTGCCTGAAATGCCAGACACACAGTTTTGCTTGGAGACAGGAATGTCTTTGGTACCAGGACCCCCAACCCCCCGTGAACCAGTGGGAGGGACAGAAGTGGGTGCTGCGATGTAGGGATGCCCTGGGAGGCATCCTGTCCATGTTCTCAGTTTAAGATGAGATGCATCTGGTCGCCCCATGCTCCAAGGGGCGATCGAAGGAAGTCCCATGAGGGATTTTTTGATAGACACTGGAGCAGCCATCAGATTAACCACATGGGGGTAGGGGAGATCCTCAGAAGGAACTGTGACAATTGTAGGGGCAACGGGAGGGGAGACACAGTTAACCCTAAGGCGGGAACAGATCAAAGGAGTCTAGGGGGAAGGGAAAATTATGTGGGGTTGTAATAATGTGTTAAATCTGTTGGGGGCAGGACATTTACACAAGGTGGAACTTGTACTGGACTTAGCCAATTGATGTGTTTACTGGGACAGACGCAGAATGGTCAGGATTATACCATTCCTATGGGGATAGCCACTATGACCATTAAAGCAGCACATGCCCTCCCACCACCCCAGGCTGGGTGGGAGCATATCCCTGTGTGGGCCACGGATAACCTGAATTGTGGTAGGGGCAGCATGGAGGTACTGCTAGAGGGAGGGGACCCTCCCCCACAGAAACAATATCCTATTCCTCGGGAGGCATTGGCAGAGGTGGGGGCAGCTATTGGGAAATTAAAACAGAGGGGACTAATTAAAGCAGTTGCATCCCCTTGTAATGCTGCTGTGTGACCAGTGAGAGAGCCAAACAGCACCTGGCACCTCACTGTGGATTACAGGGCACTAAATGCTCTGACCAATTCACCAGCCTCAGTAGTGACAACGTACCCTGAAATGCTAGCCTGCATTGGACCCCAATTCCTAATTTTCACTGTGTTGTACATAGCAAATAAGTTTTGGTCTCTGCCACTAGCTACCTCATGTCAGTATAAAACTGCATTCACATGGGAGGGCAGACAATTCTGCTGGACATTCCTACCCCAGGGATATCGGGACTCCCCTGCAATTTTTCACAAATACATGAGACAGGCTCTGGAGGGGGTGGATTCAGCAAGGTGCATACAATATGTAAACGATCTGTTGCTAATGTCAAAGACAGAGGAGGAAGACAGGAAACTAAGCAAGCAGGTCCTGCAAGCTTTGGCAAGAGCAGGGTTAAAGGTCAATGGGAAAAAGGCTCAGATAAGACAGACAAGAGTGACCTACTTTGGAGTGGAAGTGTCCCAAATGGGAAGAGAAATCGTTAAGGGACAGGTGCAACTGATCCAGTCCCTACCACTGCCTACGGATGTTAAAAGCTTGCAAATTTTTCTTGGTCTAACTGGATTTTGCAGGGATTTTGTGACCAATTATGCAAAAATAGCCCAGCCTCTACTTGACCTAACCCAAGTGTCAACTTGGGAATGGTCGGAAGAGTGTACTGAGGCAGTGAGAGTAGTAAAGGAAAACCTGGCCAGTGCTCCAGTGCTGGCCTCTCCGGATGGGGAGAAACTCTTTTATTTGTACCCTTTGGTATCTGACAATACCATGGGTTGTGCATTAACACAGGAGTATGGAGCAAAGGACCTACCTGTGGTCTTTGCCTCTCGACTTTTAAGTGCTGTGGAACTGAAGTATGGATGGTGTGAAAAGGTGATGTTGTGCACCTACTGGGGCATAGGGAAATTGAAATACCTCACGGGAATACAGAAAGTAATAGTCCGATCTCATCATGACTCCCTGCGGCTGTTAAACATGCATACTATATTACAGGGACAAGTAAGTGGGCAGCTTATTGCTGTCTGGTTGCTGGCTCTACAGGCAGAAAACATTAAAGCAGAAGTGTTAAAGGAACCAATAGTCTGGGTAGCCGGATTCCATCTGGCTGGCACCCCACACCAATGTAAAGCCAGCCCAGGTAAAACCCAACATCAGGTGTTATGGGCAGCTAACCCCAATCAGGTAAAGGAGGGGACACTGGTATGGTCTTTAGATGGAAGTTGTAGGTATCAAGGGGTACAGAAAACTGCAGGTTTAGCTGTTGTGGGAATCAGAGGAAATGAGACAGTCAGCACCATTGGTTTCTCACTGGAAGCAAGGTCAGGTCGGGAGGCAGAACTGACAGCCTTGCTAACAACTTTAAATGAAGTGGATCCCAAATTCGAGCCAGAATGTTGGGTGGTGGTAGATTCAGATTATGTGTTTTGTGGGGTCACATTAATGCTGAGATGGCAGGCAGATAATCATTTCAGGGCAACAGATGGCTCCACAATCAAGCATGCTAACTGGTGGAAGCGAGTGGAGGAGCTCAGTCACCGTTTTACATGGATCAGTGTCGTGAAGGTAAAGGCACACAAGAAAACAGGATCCCTAAGCAAAGGGAATAATCTGGCCAATGCAGAGGCAAAGTGGGCTGCAACAGAGGCACCCCATGGCCCTGGGAGCCAAAAGAGTGTGCCTGTAGCACCTTCGGACTTTGGGTGTTGTTGCTCTCTGTTCATGCGAGAAGGACCAGGGAAGGGTGAGAGTGAAGGAATAAGCTCTCTAACAAAATACATGGCCAATATTCACATCTTCAGATACAAAGATGGTACATGAATATAAACAGGATAATCATAGTTAGTGAACCATAACTTTTCCATTGACACCTTCCATGATATACTCTGTATAAGAGTTATGGAAATTGTGTGATAGTGGTAACAACAGTGATATACATGGTCACCTTTCTTATCCGCAGCATCACACTGACAGAATCTCTGGTCAGAGATAGAATCATTTGTGGTATTAAAGACAATGTATTAAGAGAGAGCCTGCTCCGTGAAGCTGATTTAACTGTAGAAAAAGCTCTCCAGATCCCCAGGGCAGCAGAAACTGTGAAAGTACAAGCCAGATATAGCTGAATTCACCAGAAGGGGCTATCTATGTACTAAGCACAAAAGAATACAGTCAGAATAGGTCAAATCAAAGAGTGCAACCACTCATTATGAAAACCTCTGCTAGTGGGGAGATAGGGTACAGACTGTTATGTCCAAGGTGTGGATCACAGCATGGCCCCAAACAGTGTTTGACTTTGGGAAACTCTGACACATATGGGGGGTGGGGGGAATCATTTTGCAAAATGTTGCAGACCCCAGAACATTTCTGAAGAGATGTACTGGGATCAAACAAACTTGATGAGAGGAACTGGATACTGGTTATGAAAGTGAATGAAACAGTTATTCCACCAAGACTGGACACAGGAGTTCAGGTTAATATTCTAACTGAACAAGATTATGAGAGACTGAAAAAAGATCAAAACTGGGATCAACAAAAATAAAATTCACCGTTTTTTTCTGGAACAAATGTACCAGTGAAGGGGAGGTGCACTGCTAGCATCAACTATAAAAACACCACATAAAGGTTCCCGTTCACTGTGATGCCAAAGAAGGTGACACCAATTTTAGGCCTGGCTGCCTGTGAAAAACTCAAGCTCGTACAACAGATGCTCTCACTAAAAGTTCATACTGAATGTGGCTATGAGGCATTCATTCAGGAATATCATGATCTGTTGGGTTGGTTATAGGGTGAACATACAATCCGGATAAACAAGCAGGTCTCTTCATTTATCCATCCATATAGAAAGGTGCCATTTGCACTCTGTGATTAAGTGAAAGTTGAGCTCACAAGGATGGAAGCAATGCAAATAAAACAAAAAATTGAGGCACCAATGGAATGGGTGAGCTCTCTAGTCGTGAAAAAAAACAATGGCCAGCTACGCATAGGATTAGATCCTAGAGGCCACAGCACGGCTATAAGAAAAGAACACTTCAGACTGCCAGCTGGAGAAGAGATTATGGCTCAACTTGTGAATGCACAATATTTTATGCATCCTCAGTATTTTGGCAGCTAAAATTATTCAAGAAACCTCAAAGCTACTACATTTAATACCTCATTTGGAAGATACAGATTTGTACACTTACTCTCCGGCATAGCTCCAGCATCAGAAGTGCACCACAAAGCCTAATATGATCTATGAACATATTAACAGTATCAATATTAAATGGATGACATCACCACCTGGGGTAGACTTTAGGAAGTCTTGGATGCAACCAGTGCTGCAAACTTGACACTAAATATGGAGAAATGTGTTTTAGGGGTTACAGAATTGACTTTTGTTGGAGATGTTATTTTGAAGGAAGGTGTAAAACCTGATGAGACAAAGGTTTCAGCTATGGAAATGATGCAACATTGCCAGGCAAAGAAAGATGTCCAAGGGTTCCTGGAAATGGTTAATTGTCTTGGAAAATTCATGCCTAATCTACCTACAAAAGCAGTGTTTTTGAAGCAATTGCTAGAGACTAAAAGTGAATGGTACTTGGTACAGGAGGAATCATGGGACAATTTGAAACAACAACTGATACAAGAGCCAGTGCTGCAATTCCAAGCACCAGGCAGGCCTTTAAAATTTCAGCAGATGTTTCACAGTCTGTGTTAGGTGCAGTGATTCTACAGACAAATGAGGACTTTTGGCAACCCAATGACATCCAAATCACTGACTGAGGCAGAGACCAGATACACACAGAGAAAGAGCTTTTAGGAATATTGTTTGTCTGTGAGACATTCAATCAATATATTTATGGCCAGACAGTGGAACTTGAAATGGACCATGTACCCCAGATAGCGTTATTTAGAAAACCGTGAAATGACTGTACCTTAATGATTCATACTACTGCTGCTTTATCATCATTGTATGGTTTGGCTGTGACCTACATGCCCAGTAAATTCATGTTCACTGCAGATGCACTTTCTAGGATAGTGACTCCCGCTACAAAATCAGAGAAGACCTTGGTGATAGAGATGCAAGCCTATGTAGATCTGACTGTAAAGTCAATTTCCGTAGTAATTAACAGGAAATTGCAACAAGTAAGAGAAGAATGGAGAGTATGGCTACACTTGCAGCTGTACAGTGCTGGGAGTTAAACCTGTCTTCCTATAGCTGAGTAGGGAAAGCACTGCAGCCTGGCCACACTGACAGCTACCAGCGCACTGTCGTGGCCACATTTGCAGCATTTACAGTGGTATTCGGAGTGGTGCATTATGGGCAGCTATCCCACAGAGCACCTCTTCCATTCTGGCACCCTGGGTTGTGGGAAGGGGGTGGAGGGGGCGGGGCATTCTGGTTCCTCTCCCAACGCCCCATGTTGCTTCACTTCATGTCCCAGCAATCTCTGTGTTTCCATCCACATTTGGCGCCATCTTTCAACGGTTTCTGTGCAGCGTGATCTGTATTCCGTTTCAGTCTGCAGGAAATGGAGCCCAAACTGCTGAGGAGTATGCTGACAAGTCTCGCCAGCACATTATGTTTGGCAGTTGAGCTATTCCTTAAGATCCAAAGTGACAGTGAGGAGTCCGACAATGACAGCGACTCATGTAATGTGTATGACACAAAATTGCTTGTGGCATTCACAGACATGCTCTGCACCATGAAATGTTGCTTTTGGGCTCAGGAAACAAGCACTGAGTGGTGGGATCACATTGTTATGCAAGTCTGGGATGACGAGCAGTGGCTGCAGAACTTTTGGTTGAGAAAAGCACTTTCATGGGACTGTGTGAGGAGCTCGCCCCCACCCTGTGGTGCAAGGAAAAGAGAATGAGAGCTGCCTTGCCAGTGGAGAAGCGGGTGGCTATTGCAATCTGGAAGCTGGCAACTCTAGACAGTGACTGACTGGTCGCGAACCAGTTTGGAATGGGAAAGTCGACCGTTGGAATCATGTTGATGCAAGTTTGCAGGGCCATTAACCGCATCCTGCTAAGAAGATCCGTGACTCTGGGGAACGCACAGGACACTGTGAATGGCTTTGCACAAATGGGTTTCCTAACTGTGGAGGGACAATAGATGGATCTGACGGTTAGTCACCTGAGGCCAGGGCAGTAGAGTTCGAACTGATGAGCAGAGTGGCTAGAACAAAGATTCTGGAATACTGCCGAATACTTCTGGAGGCCATTTAGAGCGCTTTGGGTGGCCACACTGTCACCCAGCACTGCAGCAGCAGCGCTATTCTCTTGTACTCCACCTTGATGAGGGGAATAAAGCAACGCTGTAGCCAGGGAGATACAGTGCTGTATGTGCCTTGCCAGTGTGGACAGGGAGTGAGTTACAGCGCTGTAAAGCCACCACCAGCACTGCAACTCTCAAGTGTAGCCAAGGCCGGAGAAAGATGAATTGTTGTGGATCCTTTAAAAAGTGATAATCAAAGCGTGGCCTGAAGAAATAAGCGGTTGCTGGTCAAGAATAACAGGCTATTGGAACTGCAGACATGAACTTGCTGTGATAGGGTAAATTTCAAGGGCAGCAAGGCTGTAATGCCAATGTGCATCCAGAAAGAAATCATAGAATCAAAGAATATCAGGGTTGGAAGGAACCTCAGGAGGTCATCTACTCCAACCTGCTGCTCAAAGCAGGACCAATTCCCAACTAAATCATCCCAGCCAGGGCTTTGTCAAGACTGACTTTAAAAATCTCTAAGAAAGGAGATTCTACCACCTCCCTAGGTAACGCACTCCAGTGCTTCACCACCCTCCTAGTGAAAAAGTTTTTCCTAATATCCAACCTAAGCCTCCTCCATTGCAACTTGAGACCATTTCTCCTTGTTCTGTCATCAGGTGCCACTGAGAACAGTCTAGAGCCATCCTCTTTGGAACCCCCTTTCACGTAGTTGAAAG
>NC_133779.1:12093482-12102495 GCF_003597395.2 Chelonoidis abingdonii | reverse complement strand
CTCTTAACATCTCTTGCTAGCTGCAACTCCAAAGTGTGATTTGGCCTTCCTGATTTCACTCCTGCATGCCTGAGCGATATTTTTATACTCTTCACTGGTCATTTGTCCAATCTTCTACTTCTTGTAAGCTTCTTTTTTGCATTTAAGATCAGCAAGGATTTCACTGTTAAGCCAAAGTGGTCACCTGCCATATTTACTATACTTTCTACACATCGGGATGCTTTTTTTTCTGAAACCTCAATAAGGATTCTTTAAAATACAGCCAGATGTCCTAGACTCTTTTCCCCCTCATGTTATTTTCCCAGGGGATCCTGCCCATCAGTTCCCTGAGAGAGTCAAAGTCTGCTTTTCTGAAGTCCAAGGTTCGTATTCTGCTGCTCTTCCTTCTTCCTTGTGTCAGGATCTTGAACTCAACCATCTCATGGTCACTGGCTCCCAGGCTCCCATTCGCTTTTGCTTCCCCTACTAATTCTTCTCTGTTTGTGAGCAGCAGATCTAGAAGAGTTTTGCCGCTAGTTGGTTCCTCCAGAACTTGCACCAGGAAATTGTCCCCTACACTTTCCAAAAACTTCCTGGATTGTCTGTGCACTGCTGTTTTGCTCTTCCAGCAGATATCAGGGGGACTGAAGTCTCTCATGAGAACCAGGGCCTGTGACCTGGTAACGTCTGCTAGTTGCCGGAAGAAAGCCTCGTCCACCTCATCCACCTGGTCTGGTGGTCTATAGCAGACTCCCACCATGACATCACCCTTGTTGCTCACACTTCTAAAGTTAATCCAGAGACTCTCAGGTTTTTTTGCAGTTTCATACCAGAGCTCTGAGCAGTCATACTGCTCTCTTACATAGAATGCAACTCCCCCACCTTTTCTGCCCTGCTATAGAAGATCCAGAAGGGTCATGGAGGAATTGAGAAATGCAAACAATGAGCATAAGAGGTGATATATTGGCTGCAGATCAATCACATAAGAATACCCATACTGCATCAGACCAAGGATTCATCTAGCCCAGTAGCCTGTCTTCCAACAGTGGTCAATACACAGCATTACTAATGAAGTAGGAAACTGCTTTTCATGATTCAAATACAATCCATGCCAACAAGCAGAGCCACTGAGACCTCATCTAGTTCCACAAAGGCCTTATGAGAAGATCAGCAGTGACTGATTTACCTGGCAATCAAAAGACTGTTTAATAAGCACATTCTATTATTCTCTGTATCCAAAAATTTGCACACTGCATAATACTAATAAGAAGTCAGTGATAGCTGGCAAGAAAGGAATCTTTTCCAGATATGGAATTCCAGAAGAAGTCTTTAATGATAATCAGCTGCAATTTTCCAGTGCACATTTTCGTCAATTTTCTTTAGTCTGGGATTTTAATCACAAAACATCAAATCCAAATTACGCCCAATTGAATCAATCCATGGAAAGGTCTGTATAGACAGTAAAGAACCTTATGTAAAAGATATTTGACTGTGGGAATGATTTTCATAAAGCTTTATTGATTTACCAAAGTACAGCTCTGGAGAAGGTTCTTCTCCAGCTCAGCTGTTAATGGGAAGAAGGAGCAGATCTAATTTGCCAGTCACTGATAACTTGCTGAAATCTCACGACAATGAAACCATATGGATGATGAAAGAAAATGAGAAGTGGAAGCAGAAATATTATTTTGAGAAAAGGCCCATGTTCTCCCATCTCTTCATCCAGTTGTTGGAGTGTGCCTGAGGAATCACATCTCTTATACTTGGCAGGACCGCCTACAGGATTCAGGGGCCTGGGGCAAAGCAATTTTGGGGCCCCCTTCTATTAAAAAAAGTTGCAATACTATAGAATACTGTATTCTCATGGGGGCCCCTGTGGGGCCCTGGGAAAAATAAGCATTTAAAAACCTTCCGTATCTCAGCACAAACCCAGTTTTCAGAAAACTTATTTTCAAGTCACCTTTATAAGGTATCACTAGTTCTCAACATCAGCTAGTGCTAAAAGGCACTAAAGCTCATTAAAAGGGTTGGACAAATATTTTCCATCAAAACTTTTTTTGGATCAAAAACTAGAGGTTTTTAAAAAGCAGAAAAAATCACAGACAATGTCTGCCTTCCTTCAAAATTTGTTATGGTTTTTTTTAATTGAAAAGCTGAGATTAGTCTGCCAAAACCTGAACATGAGTTGGGGTTTCAAAAGTGTGTGGCCAAATATTTGCTGCTTGCTGTGTTTGATTGTTTAAAGAAACAATAAAAAAAATCTGCTTAAAAAAAATCCAAAACTTTTGAACCACCTCAGCTTGTGACCAAATGCCTGAGCCCATCCAGTCAGAGATTTTTCCAGGTTTCTGATACTCTGCTGGCTTCTTTGATTCATATCTGTCTCCATAACTTTGGGTTCATTTAGGTTAGAACATAAGAACATACCGACAGTGGCCAATGCCAAGTACCCCAGAGGGAGTGAACCTAGCAGGTAATGATCAAGTAATCTCTCTCCTGCCATCCATCTCCACTCTCTGACAAACAGAGGCTAGGGACACCATTCCTTACCCATCCTGGCTAATAGCCATTAATGGACTTGACCTCCATGAATTTATCTGTTTCCTAGAGACAGGCTCCATGGGGTCCCTCACAAACTGAGAGACCCCCAAATGCCCACGATCCAACCCCCCCTTCTGCGTCCCCTGACTGCCCCCTAGAACCTCTGCCCCCTGACTGTCCCCGGGAGTCCCTGCCCCTTATCCAACAGACCTGGTCCTTGTTGAGTTGTGTGGAGAAGGAAATTCTATTTTGCAGAGGATTTCAATAGGGAGGATGGAACCCTGGATTCTGAGCCAGTCTGGCAGGTGGGTTGTTAGGAGCCAAGCAGGAGACCTGGCAGAAAACCAGGCAGGTTTAACTGAAACCAAACCAACTCCACAAAATACTTATATTTCAACAAATGCTAAACTTCAAAGAAACACTTCACCGGAATATTTCTGACCAGCTCTAGGTCCTAGGACTGGGTGGGTTGCTGTGTTTAAACTCCAAATGCTTAGTCCAATCTGCTCCAGTCTACAAGCAAAGTATTTGATCTTGAGAAGTATTTTATGAGCCCCAGGGTTGATTCATCTCTGGCAGCAATGTTTTATCACATGCAGAGAGAGAGTAAATGTCTGCAGTGACAGGGAAAACCACCTCAGCTTTGTTTTGGATTTAGAATATTAACAGATAGCCCCCAGAAAGAAAGCATGGTTTTGTGGTTAAGGAGCTGGTTTGGAGTTTGTGCGATGTGTGCTCAATTCTGACTGTCACAGATTTTCAGTCTCACCTGAGGCAAGTCATTTTATAGCTCAGGCCTCAGTTCCTCATCTCTAAAATGGAAATAAATCTTTCTTTGTTGGTCTTGTCCATTCAGATAAGAAGTGTTGTGGGGCAGGGTGTCTGTACAGTGCCTAGCATCATGGGACCCTGATTTTATCTGAGCTCTCTAGGTTCTGTTGCAGCATTAATAATTCCCCAAGAATGCACTCCTGTGCACCAGCTGGTCCTGGATCTCAAGAGATGAAAAGTCAAGTCCAGCAACCTCCATGGCAAACTAGTCCCTATATTTTTTCATACCAAATTTCAAGGCGGAGAAATTCTATTAACACCCTCATTGAAACCTTGATTGTGATGGAAACACTGACTGGGCATTAGTTACATTGGTGCAAACCTCAACAGTGTAACTATAGTACAGAGGTAAAAGGACTCTTGAGTCCCTGGGACTCCCTGCCCCTTATCCAACCCCACCCCCACCTGGCCCCGGCTGCTTATCCCCTCTCCCAGAGCTCGCAGCCCTGCCCCCTTACCACACGACTCTGAGTGGGGAGGAGCTCAGGCCCCACCGGAGGCACGCAGCTGCAGCGCTGTCCAGGGACGGTCCTGGACGCACTGCAGGAGGGATGGCGGGGGGGGGCGGGGAATCTCAGCCTTTCTTGTGGGGGGCCCTGCGGGGCCTGGGGCCTGCTGCAAATTGCCCCAGTTGCCCCTCTTCTGGACGGGCCTGATACTTGGTACCATTAGAGAACAGCTGCATCCTAACCTGGAGGCAGGGTGGAGTGTGGGAAGTGGCCATTTAACTAGGTGATGGTCCACTTGATCTTGTTGTCATCTAGTTGAAGTGTTGTTTAACTTTTGTCTCTGAGGAACTGGTTTGAGGCTGCTTCCCCAGACTTGGAACATGTTTTATATGGTAGAAGCTTATAATTTTACATACAATGTTGCCACACATATTTTATCAGGACAATAATGATCAGCAAATCTTGAGTTTTTAAATGATAGCTTAGAAGGCATAGTTTGTACAAGATTTATCATGGTCTTACGAAAGGGATGCATATAGGGGTACAGACTGTCATACCATTAAATCCAGAGCATGATTCTGAGCTTTTCTCCTCACACACACAACTGATAAACTTATGTTTTCTTCTTAATGCAAGACAAGAGTCTCCTGGGGCTCTGAGCACAAGCCCATAGTGCCTAGGCCTTAACCCTGCCCAGGTTATGGGCGTATAGTACTTAGGCTTTAACACTGCACTGAGCATGGGCCAACAGTGCCTAAACCTCCATACTGCCCTCCAGCTGTTCATGTCATTCCCCCGCTCAGAAAGGAGGTCTCTTTTGTGGGGAGGGTGCCCATTCTTATGCTCCTGGCACACACAGAGGAGTTAGATATAAGCATAAATCCTTTGGCTGGAAGGTTGCAGCTTAACACAGCTTTAATGCTTAGAATCTAGAACGATAACACACAAGAACCCCAAACAGAGAGAGACAAAGCAGGCTGCTCCCTAAGGTAGAGATGCCCAGGTCTACCCACTTTGGTCTAGGCTGCTCTGTGTACATCTGCCTGCTGCTGGACCCAGATCACACACTTCCCTACAGAGCCCCCTGCTTGCCTGCAGGACCAGGAAAACCCTCATTTACAGTGACAGCTTACAATTCCAATACAGTTTTCAATGCACCATGCACATGATGGATCGTTTTAGAGGGAGCTGGAAATGAAACGGAAATAGAGTCACAGATGTTAAGGTCAGAAGAGCCCATTGTGTCCATCCAGTCTGACACTGTATACGGATTGGAGAATTGGGGGCAGGATGATACCTGACACTCTGTGCAGAGCTGAGATGGTGCTTCCTGACCTCTCACTGTCTATCTTGCTGTAATGTCTACTGATAGGATAGTCTCCAATTGATGTCAGGGGAGGGGGGAGCAGGTATCTGACAGCACCCCCTTGTGTCTGTCACAATCACTGCCAACTCCATCCCTGTCTCTTGGCAACGTCACTTAAAGAGGTGGGTGACTTCCGGCCAAGCTGACCCTGTAGAAAGATGCCCAGATGTCACCCACTGGCCAGGATGTGAAACAGGCCCCTTTAGACCTGATCCACACAACACATGAGTTTGTCACAGCCCCAGCTGCACAGCCTGGCTCTTCAGCTCACGCTGTAGAGCCTCATGCAATTAGTTGTGGAGAGCCCCGGATCACGCATTGGCTGTGTTTTCCAAGGTGGTGGCAGGCACAAAACCAAGGCCTCTTCTGCAGTGGGGAAAGCAATGTGGATACCACTGGGATTATCTCAGAAGTGGCCCTGCTCTGCTGCAGGCTCACCCAGCACTGGTATCAGGGACACCTGCACCAATGTACAGTCACAGAACCGACAAGGGGAGGAAATGAGGGTGGATACACGGCATATCACAATGATAGAAATTCCTATCATTCCTGGCAGGCGGCAGAGCAGCCTGGGTGGGGTGAAATCCCCTCCTGTCCCTGGGGAGCTGCTCTGCCTGAGAGTAGAGTGGGTCAGGTCAGACGGTGGATGGAGCATGTTCCCTGCACTGCTGGCCCCACATGCAGTCTAGGGAGTGTTAACCATCCCTGCTCTCTCCTTACAGGTCCCTGCCCAAAGTGTCCCCATGGTGACGTGGTGGCAGCTCTGTGTGTGCAGCCTGGGGATCCTCCACCTGACGCCGTGTTATGTCTCTGGTAAAAATGTTTGAATCCCAATTATTTTCCTCCCTGTCCCCCATGTACGCTGCCCCCTGCAGGGCTGGGGTAGGGGCATCTGAGGACCAATGACTTTCCCGCATCCTAAGTCCTGCAGAGTAAAATGATCAGGCCCAGGAGGCTGTGGGGAGGGGATGACATTGGGATGATCGGGGTGTGTCCTAGCTCTGGGTGGCAGGATTGTCAGGCCTTACAGCAAGTCACCCAGCTCCTGCTGCCCCTGGCAAAGGATCCCAGAGCCCCTGACACTGATCCTTTCCCATCCTTCCGTGGGACCTGAAGGCACCGTGCTGCTACACCTTTCCCACTGGGAACCTATATTCTCATGGCCTGCAAGGCTGAGACCTTCACAGCTGCCTGAGGGATTGGAGTGCCCAGTTCCCACTAGGATGAATGGGAGCTGCAGTGTCACTAACGCGAAGTCTTTAACCACCATGAGCCAAGCCTCAAAAATCAGGAGATTGGCTAAAAAAATCATCAGATTTTAAAACCAAGACAATCCAACATCACCTTTCAGGGTGTTCTTGTTTCCCTTGTTTTTGAGGCTTTGGTCACACTTGAGTCAGATTTGGAAATTTTTCTCTGCAACCACTACAGCTAGATGCTGACTTTTTTCTTTTTAAAGAAGCTGACATTCTCACAGGATCATGTGGCTCCAGGATCTGGAACTTTATGAATAACACATGGTTGCCCAAGAGCTGGCTACACTGGTATCAAAAATCTCCTTTGTGACTTTGAAAATCTGACCTTTATCCCTCTCCACCAGTAGCCACACAGTGAGTGTCAGGTGCTGCAGCTCGGCAGTAATTACTCTACATGCCCCATGGTGGGATGGATGAGCCTGGAGACCCTTCAGAAACAGCTGTTCCTCAGACATAAATCACCTTCAGATGCTTAATTTCCTTCAGATGCAGATTACTGGAATGGTGAATCCCCATCTGAGTCAGTTTCTGTTTGAGGTATTGAATCCATGGAAGGGACGTGCATTGGCCCAAAGGTCCATCAAAGATTCGATACCTCAGGCCAGGTAGAAGCCCTCTGAGGTAGCCTCTCAGAAACCATTGTGGGTGAACGTGAATCTGAAACTTGGTCATCAAAGAATTGCTTGCAGTGGAAAGAACTTGTAACTGGGTGCCATGGGGCTGTGCACTGGAGGATTAGCTTGTGTCAACTGTGGTATGACTGCACTGTATCCATACTGAGAGTAACTCAATTGAGCTACACATGACTCAGTCTCAGGAACCTTCTGCTATGAGCTTTGCATGACTGAGAGAATTTTGTTTAGCTCAGTGATGTCCTCTCTTCTTTCCTGTCACTCACTGCATCTCTGTACCAGCTGAGCCCTGACTCAGTGATGCTTTGGAGGGGCAGATATGCCCCATCACACATTATTGGTGGCATTATGGCCCTGCGGCCAAGTCCAATGGACTCCGCCTCCTCTTGGGGCAGTATAGCATAATGGTGAGGGTCAAGGAGGGGCCGTCCTTAGGTTCAGAACCCATCTGGCCTAGTGGCTGGAGTCAATAGGATTGTCCTTCAGCGCAGGGCAGTATGACCTAATGGCTAGAGTCAATGATACAGCATCAATAGGGCTGCCCTCCTGTGCAGGTCAACATGGCCTATTGGCCAGAGTCACAAGAACTCCAGTGCAGCGCAGCATGGTCTATGGAACTAAATAAATAGGAATACTGTTCTGAGCGGGGCAGTGTGTCCTTGTGGCCAGACAGGGGATAAATCTTCCTAACTGGTTGCTTGACCTTGGCTTGAGAGAGGAGCCAGGCAGCCTCCAGTGTATGTTCATATATTATACTCCCACCATACTCTGTAGCACTTTAGCTCTGCTCTGTTTCTTATCCCTTTCTCATTTTACTAACAAACACATCTGACTGGGCATAAGCAACACACAGTGTTTTTGACCTTAGTCCTCACACATTAGTATAAGATATAAGAATATATAGTTCTTCTTCGAGTGCTGTCCCTGTGGGCGCTCCACTGTAGGTGAGGGTGTTTCCCAGCACCACTGATCAGAGATTTTCGGCAGCAGTGCCTGGTCGGGACCCACGCACTCAGTTAGTATCTCCCGTCTCATTGGAATCTTCCTGAGCATGTGCGTCCTGCACCCTCCTCAGTTCCTTCTCAACTGTCCTCAGCCGAAGACGGGACTCAGAGCAGTGCTGATCCTCTTCCCTAGTGTTTGAAGGAAACAATTACAAAGAACATAGAAATAGTTAGTTAGTAACATCCCAGTCAGGGGTGGCTCTAGGTATTTTGCCGCCCCAAGCACGGCAGGCAGGTTGTCTTCGGCGGCTTGCCTGCGGGAGGTCCCCGGTCCCGCAGATTCGGCGGCCGACCTGTGAGAGGACCGCTGAAGCCGCGGGACCAGCAGACCCTCCACAGGCATGCTGCCGAAGGCAATCAGCCTGCCACCCTTGCAACGACCGGCAGAGCGCCCCCGGTAGCTTGCCGCCCCAGGCACGCACTTGACGTGCTGGTGCCTGGAGCCGCCCCTGATCCCAGTTGTTTCCCTTCCTTTAGAATAATTACTTAGTTAAAAACAATCCCCTCAAGTTTGTCTCCCACTAAGACACTGTCCCCTGACATTACTAGTGCAATAATGCCAGGGGCTTCAGGATTCAAGGAATGTGCTTCCTGTCAGGACTTTATGCCAATGTCCGATGCATATTCACGCTGTGTGAAGTGCCTTGGTGAGACGCACTTCCCTGCCAAGTGTGTCCATTGCACAAGCCTCAAAACCAGGGCTTGTCCTGAAAGGGACTTGCAGTTGAAACGACTTCTCATGCAGAAATCTCTGCAGCCGCCTCTGGAGACAGGCAATAGTAAACCCTCTCCCTCATGCTCACCGGCCAGGTCCGAACCGACTGGGAGCATGGCTTCACCCTCTCTGGACAGGGCCGGCTCCAGGCGCCCAGCACGCCAGGCGGGTGCTTGAGGTGCCATGCCACAGGGGGTGCTCCGCCGGTTGCCGGGAGGGCAGCAGGCAGCTCCGGTGGACCTC
>NC_133779.1:12088434-12093416 GCF_003597395.2 Chelonoidis abingdonii | reverse complement strand
GGAGCCGCGAGACCAGCTGACCGTCCGCAGAAGGGCCTGTGGGAGGTCCACCGGAGCTGCAGGACTGGCAAGCGGCAGAGCGCCCCCCACGGCGTGCCGCCGTGCTTGGGGCGGCGAAATGGCTAGAGCCGGCCCTGTCCCTGGAGCAGAGGCAAGAAGCTCTGCAGCTGCCTATGGAGCAGGGCAGTAAACCTGCTCCCTTGCGAGGTCAGAACCAACCGGGAGCCTGGCTTCACCCTCTCATGTGTAGAGGCAGGAAGCCCTAATGTCTCCTTTCAGAGACACTCAAGAGAGTAAAGGATCTCCTGCAGGTCTTTACCCTGGGTACTGTCAGCGCTGTGAGCAGGCAACTCTGACCACCTCTGCACTTTACAAGCAGCTCTCACTGAGCTCAAAAGCAGGGACTTGACTTCCTGCAGCGGGAAGCTTTCCTCAGCCCCGGTTCCCCCAGCATCGACAATGGACCTTGTTCGTACAACGAGCCTGACTACTACCCCCCAGCAGATTCAGACCCCCTGCGGGGCTCTCACAAAGGGCTCTCAACTCCTGCAAAAGTGAAACTAAAATCAATACAGACTGCCACTCAAACTTCACACTCTGCAGCACACCAGCCTAGGGAGCAGCAACAATTCCTGCATCAGCAGGATATCTCTGTGGCCCCTAAGCTTGACTCTCCGCTTGGGACAGGGAGCACTCATTGTTTGAACAGCAGCTCTCCCCACATGACCTGGATATTTTCACTGACAATGAGAACTGCACATAGCAGCAGGCAGAGTTCTCCCTGCCTGAGTCTTCCCCTCCCCCACCGGAGCCATATATCCCCTAAGGCATGGGACATCATAAGAATCAGCCTCAGTTTCCCTACTTTGTCCCCCAGTGGCTGGGACCCATTTTTTCCTTTCCGGTTCCCTGGCCTCAGTGGTACCCATGGTCGGCTCCTGCCACCGCTTCTGCTTGTGCCCCTTCTACTGGACTGCAAGCTCATTCTATGCCTGTATCCCCAGCTCTATCAATATCTAGAGATCCTGAACCCCTTCCTGAAGACATGGGCTATGAACTCTTCCCTGTTTTATTGTCTCCTGCCTCGCCATAAGCCACAGAACTCACCCTTATGCCTTCACCTCCACAAAACATGGATGACTTTATGCAATTCCAGGAACTTTTTTAAGAGAATGGCACTCAGCCAGGACATTCCTTTGGAGGAAGTCCAGGAGATACAACATAGACTTCTCAAAATCCTCCAGCCCTCTGCACCTTCAAAGATAGCACTATCCATAAAGAAAGCTCTCCTAGAACCAGCTGGTACTCTCTCGCAGACCCTGACTCCATTCATCAACATGCAAGAAAGCTCAACATAAATACTATGTGCCTGCGAGGGACATCGATTTCTTATCTTCCCACCCACAACCCAATTTTATTGTGGTTGATGCAGCGACGTACAGAACAAAGCAGCCACACTACCGGCCCACTCTACAGGAAAAGGACCTCAAATAACTTGATCTCCTGGATCGCAAGGTTTATACTCTTCTACTTTGCAATTTAGAATTGCAAATTTATTCCACCCTCCTTGCAAGCTATGACCATGACAACTACAACAAGCTCTTTGATTTGCCTTCCATTTACCGGAGGACAGGAGAGCGGACTTCCAGTTAGTTCTCATCAAAGGTCAATTGGTGTCTAGGATGGCACTACAAGCATCCATGGACATGACTGATCCAGCAATTTGCACCATTGCAGTGGTGATGCACTGGTCTTGTCGGCTCTTGCCATCCAGTATCCCCAAATATTTGCAGTCCAAAGTGGAGAGTCTCCCCTTTGACAAAGATAACCTCTTTTCAAAAAAAAAAAAAAATCTTTCACACTATGAAAGACTCTAGAGTCACTTTGCGCACATTGGGCATATGCCCGTCCCTCCCGAGGAGACAAGGATATCAACTTTAGCAAAGGCCCAGCACACAACAATATCACCGACCCCAGTCCGGACCATATGACACTGGGAAAAACCTCAACAGACCTCCTAGACGCAGGCAAAACCAGGCACAACCAACTACTTCCCACCATTGGGTAACAAACAGTTTTGAAGTGCTGGTCGGGGGTCTATGCAACCATTCCTTGACTCCACCACCTATTTGCCTATTTGGCTACAGCCTCCAGACTTTCCATCATGTCTGGCAACAGATCACGGAGGACCGCTGGGTCCTGGAAATAACTCAGTCAGGTTACTCCATCCCTTTTTATATTCCTCGCCCACCCTTTCTCCTTCCCTGTCCCTCTTAGGGACCCCTCTCATGAGCACCTTCTCTGCGTGGAGGTGGCTCATCTTCTCCACCTAGATGCAGTTGAACATATGATGACTCAATGTTGGGGAAAAGGATTCTACTCCCAAAAGAAAGGCGGGAGGTGGAGATCTATATTGGACCTACACCAATTGAACAAGTTTGTACATGTACAAAAATTCAAGATGGTCATATTGGCACAATAATAACTACATTGCACAAGGGGACTAGATCACAGCCCTCACCTTACAAGATGCCTATTTCCATATATACATTCATGCAACCCAACAGACATAGTTTCTGCATAACACTGACTCCGCCACTGAATATATTGGCCTCCCTATATTGATAGACAAAACCAGAGAACCTAAGCATGGACGTTCCCTTCTATTCACACTCCCCTGTACTCATGCTGACCACGGTCACTTCCCAGATAGATCGCGGAGCACTCTTAGGTGACCACAAGGCACGGGGCTGCTGGTCCCTATCAGAAAAGGATCTGCACATCAATCTCCTAGAACTTCGAGCTGTCAGGCAGGGAGGAGCACAGTCTCACTCCCTATGCACAACAGCCATTAAACTATGGAATTGGTGCATACATTATCACATAAAAGTCACCGATTCCTACCTGCCCACTTGTCACAATACTACCGCCGACACACTCAGCAGACACTTCTCTGAGAAACACGAATGGGAATTGCATCCCTCGATACCCTGACAGCTCTCGTCCCACTGGGGCACTCTGTCGATAAACCTCTTTGCCACTCCTCAAAACTACAAATGCCATCTATTTTGCTCCAGAGCAGGACTCAGAAGTGCACCTCATTCCTTGGAACAACTCCCTCATGTACGCTTTTCCACTGATTCCACTCATACATAGGGTTCTACGCAACATCACAGAGGACAAGGCCCGGATCATACTTATTGCCCCAGTATGGCCCAAGCTACGCAAGTCCATCTGTCCTCCCCGTCCTCGCCCCGACAGACCACATCTCCTCTCCCAGAACTGCAGTCGGCTTCTTCATCCACAGCTCTGGAAACTCCAACTGACTGTGTTGTTCTTTCACGGTTTCAATCCCACGAATTAGCCTGCTCAGAATAGGTCTGACATGTCCTCCTCCACTCCTAAGATTTACCTGCAAAAGTGGAAATGCTTCTCCATCTGGTGCTTCCACAGTTGCCTAATATCCCAGACTGCAACCCTCTCTGACATCTTAGACTATCTTTTTGATCTAAAACAGGATGGGTTTTTTACTGTTACAGACATATGCAAGGCGGCCATGTGGACATTTGACCACACATATGCCAAACATTATGCTATCACATGGGATACCACGGCAGACACCATCGTCGGCCATATGGTACTGTCTATCTTTGTTCTTCACACAACTCCAAAATCGCACCAACCATAGTGGGTACTGCTTCACATTCACCGACAGTGGAGCACCCACAGGGACAGCACTTGAAGAAGAAGAGAAAGTTACTCACCTTGCAGTAACTGAAGTTCTTTGAGATGTGTGTCCCTGTGAGTGCTCCACTCCCTGCCCTTCTCTCCTCTACTTAGGAGAACTAGTATGATTTCTCCACAGTAGAGAAGGATATGAGGAGGGTGTGGGGCGCAAGCGCTCAGGAAGATTCCAATGAGACGGGAGATACCAACTGAGTGCATGCATCCCGACCAGGCACTGCTACCGAAAATCTCCGATCAACGGTGCTGAGACGCACTGTCATCTACAGTGGAGCACCCACAGGGACACACATCTAGAAGAACTTCAGTTACTGCAAGGTGAGTAACTTTCTCTTATGAGAGTATCAAAAATCAAATGGGCAAACAAGACACAAAATTCTATCTCAGGCAAAAATACAGGCCTGAATCCTACATTGTCACTAACGCTCCTAACAGAAGTGCAGGGATTGTCTTCCAAACTTGCACTGTGTATCACAGTATCTTCAATGTATGCTTCTGTGTACTGATTGAGTGGCTGCAGGATCTAGTTCACCAGCCACTGGAATATGGTGTCTGCCCCATGCAGCCCAAACAGCATTGTCACAAATTGGAAAAGGTCAAATGGCGTAGGGAAGGTTGTCTTTGCCCACCGAGTCTGGCATCAGGGGTATTTGTCAATAACTTTTTGTGAGATCCAGAGCAGAAAAGAACTTGTCCACCCCTGCTGCTCCAGGATCTTTTCTACCTGGGATATTGCGTAGGCATCAAATCAGGAGATGGCGTTGACTTTCCAAAATACAAAACAGAATTGGATGGCCTCATCTGGTATTGGGACCAAGCCTTACCATGTTCCTTCATTCAGTTCATGATTACTCCACGACCTCCAGGGCCAGCATTGTCTCTAGATTTTTCTAGACAGCTCCCCACATTTTCTTATGGAGGGCTGGTAGTTGTCATATACCTTCTGACCTGGGATAGTGGCAATGTGGTGGTCGTTGCATTCAACCATCCCAGGTGGGATGACAAGCCTTCTGGGAAGGCCTTCACTAGATGTCACAACTGGTCTTGCTGCTCAGGGCTGAGTTCTTGGTCAGTTGTCACAGGCCTCATATACAGAGGTCATAGAATCATAGAAGATTAGGGTTGGAAGAGACCTCAGGAGGTCATCTAGTCCAACGCTGTACTCAAAGCAGGACCAATCCCAACTAAATCATCCCAGCCTGTCAAGCCTGAACTTAAAAACCTTAAAAATCTCTAAG
>NC_133779.1:12081591-12088334 GCF_003597395.2 Chelonoidis abingdonii | reverse complement strand
TTCAATAACTCAGTCATGGGTTAGGGGTTGTTATAAAAGTGGATGGGTAGGGTTCTGTGGCCTGCCTTGTGCAGGAGGTCAGACTAGATGATCATATTGGTCCCTTCTGACCTATGAGTCTGTGAGTCTATGAGTTTTCAGAGATAATGGCCAATGGCTCTTCAATCACTTCAGTCGACTCCCTCAGCACCCTTGATTAGATAGGGATTCATGGACTTGTGATTGTCCAGCTTTTCTAAATAGTTCTTATCCTGTTCTTTCACCACTGAGGGTTGCTCACCTCATCACATACTGTGCTGCTCAGTGCAGCAGTATGGGAGCTGACCTTGTCTGTGAAGACTGAGGCAAAAAAAGCTTTTTCCACATCCACTGTCACTAGGTTGCCTCCCCCATTAAGTAAGGGTCCTACATTTTCCCTGATCTTCTTGTTACTAACATACCTGTAGAAACCCTTCTTGTTACCCTTCATGTCCCTTGCTAGCTGCAACACCATTTGTGCTTTAACCTTCCTTATTAGACCCCTGCATGCTCAAGCAATATTCTTCTACTTTTCCCTAGTCATCTGTCCAAGTTTCCACTTCTTGTAAGCTTCCTTTTTGTGTTTAAGCTGACCAGAGATTTCTCTGTTAAGCCGAGCTGGTCGCCTGCCATATTTGCTATTCTTTCTGTACATTGGACCCCAACTAGGGATCTCAGTTCTGTTTCCAGGGGCTAAGTGGCAATCAGTAGGCCTTCTCTGGCCTTCCAGGCTTTCAGGAGGTTTACATGTTGCATCTTACGAAGTGGGTATTCACCCACGAAAGCTTATGCTCCAATACGTCTGTTAGTCTATAAGGTGCCACAGGACTCTTTGTTGCTTTTTTTAGGAGGTTTACATGGTGTATGTGTACCTCTTTTCACTGTCCAGGTAACCAGATCTCGTAATCCACTGTCCTTACCTACCACATCACCTCAAACAGACCTTGCCTGGTTTGGATTCAGTGAATGATAACAAGAGTAACAGCTGGTCTCTAGGTTCAAAGTTCAAAGTCCAGATTCAAAGTACCTCTGTTGTGCTGTTGCTTTTGTTAATGTTGTGCTGGTAGTAGGTTCTCTTGGGTGTAGGTTCCCAGTGTTTGGAGTTGTTTGCGCAGTTGTAATATATAGTGGACTAACCCCATGACCCAGGTTTCTTGTTCCTCCCAGTCCTCCCTCAGGAGGTTGGAGGTGTCCCTGGGTTGCATCCTGTACAGGTGCTCAAATTTGGAGAAGCCTGTGGATGCTTGGGGGACTTCCCGCACTGAGAACAACTAGGCCAGTGCTAATGTGTCCCATAGGTTGTCTTCCACAATTTTGCGTAGCATCGCCTTCTGGGTTCTGTTGAACTTCTCCACCAGCCCATCCATCTGGGGGTGGTACGCTGAAATCTTGAGGGTCTGAATAAGAACATAACAACATAACAATGGCCATACGGGGTCAGACCAATGGTCCATCAAGCCCAGTAGCCTGTCCTCTGACAGTAACCAATGGCAGGTTCCCCAAAGGGAATGAACAGACAGGTTATCCTCAAGTGATCCATGCCCTGTCACCCAATCACAGCTTCTGCCAAACAGAGGCTAGGGACACCATTCCCTCCCATCCTGGCTAATAGCCATTGATGGACCTGTCCTCCATGAATTTATCTAGCTACCTTTTGAACCCCGTTATAGTGTTGGCCTTCACAACACCCTCTGGCAAGGAGTTCAAGAGGTTGACAGTGTGTTGCATGAAAAAAATACTTTCTTGTGTCTATTTTAAACCTGATACCTATTCATTTCATTTGGTGGGCCCTTGTTCTTGTATTATGATAAGTAAATAACACTTCCTTATTTACTTTCTCTATACCTCTATCATATCCCCCCTTAGTTGCCTCTTTTCCAAGCTCAAAAGTCCCAGTCTTATTAATCTCTCCTCACATGGAAGCTGTTCCATACCCCTAATCATTTTTGTTGCCCTCTTATGAACATTTTCCAATTCCAATATATCTTTTTTGAGATGGAGCGACTACATCTGCACACAGTATTCGAGGTGTGGGTGTACTATGGATTTATAGAGAGGCAATATGATATTTTCTGTCTTATTACCTATCCCTTTCTTGATGATTCCCAACATTCTGTTCACTTTTGTGACTACCGCTGCAAATTGAGTGAATGATTTCAGAGATCTATCCACAATGACTCCAATATCTCTTTCTTTCATGGTAACGGCTAATTTAGACCCCAACATTGTATATTTATAGTTAGGATTATGTTTTCTAATGTGCATTACTTTTCATTTATCAACATTAAATTTCATCTAACATTTTGTTGCCCAGTTACCCAGTTTTGTGAGATCCTTTTGTAGCTCTTCGCCTGGGACTTAGTTATCTTGAGTAGTTTTGTATCATCTGCAAATTTGGCCACCTCACTGTTTACCCATTTTTCCAGACTGTTTATGAATATGTTAAATAGGACTGGGCCCAGTACAGATCCCTGAAGGACACTACTATTTACCTCTCTCCATTCTGAAAACTGATCATTTATTCCTACCCTTTGTTTCCATCTTTTAACCAGTTACCGATCCATGAGAGGACCTTCCTTCTTATCCCATGACTGCTTATTTTGCTTAAGAACCTTTGGTGAGGGACCTTGTCAAAGGCTTTCTGAAAATCTAAATACACTATATCCACTGCATGTCCTTTGTCTGAATGCTTGTTGACCCCCTCAAAGAATTCTAGTAAATTGGTGAGGCATGATTTCCCTCTACAAAAACCATATTGACTATTTCCCAACAAATTACATTAATCTATGTGTCTGACAATTTTGTTCTTTACAATAGTTTCCCGGTACTAAGGTGAGGCTTACTGGCCTGTAGTTTCCTGGGTAACCTCTGGAATCCTTTTTAAAAATCGGCATCACATTAGCTATCCTCTAGTTGTTTGGTACAGAAGCTGATTTAAATGATAGGTTGCAGATGACAGTTAGTAGTCCTGCAATTTCACATGTGAGTTCCTTCAGAACTCTTGGGTGAATACTATCAGGTCCTGGAGACTTATTACTGTTTAGTTCAGGCGTAGGCATGTGAGCTGATTTTCAGTGGCACTCACACTGCCCGGGTCCTGGCCACCAGTCGGGGGGGCTCTCTGTTTTAATTTAATTTTAAATGAAGCTTCTTAAATATTTTAAAAACCTTATTTACTTTATATACAACAACAGTTTAGTTACATATTACAGACTCATAGAAAGATACCTTCTAAAAACGTTAAAATGTTTTACTGGCAAGGCCTTGGCTACACTTGAGAGTAACAGCGCTGGTGATGTCTTTACAGCACTGTAACTCACTCCCCGTCCACACTGGCAAGGCACATACAGCTCTGTATCTCCCTGGCTACAGCGCTGCACGTACCCCACCTTAACGAGAGGAATAAAGAGAACAGCGCTGCTGCTGCAGCGCTGGGGTGCCAGTGTAAACAGTGATTAATCTTATTACGCTGTAACTGGCCTCCGGAAGTTTCCCATAATGATTTTAAGTAAAGAACTCTCTTTGTTTTGTTGTGATGCCTCTGTTTGTTTTGTTGTGAACTCGGGGCTCCTGGAGCTTCTTATCTAAAAAACAAACACAGATCCTGTTTGCTGTGAATGAGGGGGGGATCCGTTTCAGAGCAGCTGCTTATCTGGTTTATGAGGAAAAAAACAAAGAGGGCTATTTGCATTTAGTGAATGAGAGGGGGTAGGCGAGGGGGTCGGAACTTGCAAGGCAGCTGCTGACACAGTGTCAGCTCTAAAACTCCACTCTCTCTCTCCCACACTCCCTGTCACACTCCACCCCACCTCCCTTTTTTGAAAAGCACATTGCAGCCACTTGAACGCCAGTAATGCATCGCTCCCAACACAGCTGCAGATGCTGCAAATGTGGCCACGACAGTGCTCTGGCAGCTGTCAGTGTGGACAGACTGCGGCGCTTTCCCTACACAGCTGTACGAAAACAGCTTTAACTTCCAGCTCTGTACATCTGCAAGTGTAGCCATACCCTGGCACACAAAACCTTAAATTAGAGTGAATAAATGAAGACTTGGCACATCACTTCTGAAAGGTTGCTGACCCCTGGTTTAGTTTATCAATTTGTTCCAAAACCTCTTCTAATAACACCTCAATTTGGGACAGTTCCCCAGATCTGTCACCCAAAAAGAATGGTTCAGGTTTGGGAGTCTCCTTCACATCCTCAACAGTGAAGACTGATGCAAAGAATTCATTTAGTTTCTCTGCAATGAATCTTTGAGTGCTCCTTTAGCATCTCAATCATCCAATGACCCCACTGGTTGGTTAGCAGGCTTTCTGCTTCTAATGTAATTTTAAAAAAATTGCTATTACTTTTGGAGTCTTTGGCTAGCTGTTCTTCAAATTCCTTTTCAGTCTTTCTAATTATATTTTTACACTTCATTTGCCAGAGTTTATGCTCTTTTCTATTTTCCTCATTAGGATTTTTCTTTCACTATTTAAAGGATGCCTTTTTGCCTCTCACTGCTTCTTTTACTTTGTTGTTTAACCATGGTGGCTCTTTTTTGGTTCTCTTACTATGGTTTTTTTTTTTTTAATTTGGGGTATACATTTAAGTTGAGCCTCTATTATGGTGTCTTAAAAAAGTTTCCACACAGCTTGCAGGGATTTTACTTTTGGTGCTGTACCTTTTAATTTCTGTTTCACTAACCTCCTCGTTTTTGTGTAGTTCCCCTCTCTGAAATTAAATGCTACCATGTTGGGCCACTGTGGAGTTTTCCCCACTACAGGGATGTTAAATTTAATCATATTATGGTCACTATTACCAATCGGTCCAGCTATATTCACCTCTAGGACCTGATCTTGTGCTTCACTTAGGACTAAATCAAGAATTACCTCTCCTCTTGTGGGTTCCAGGACTAGTTGCTCCAAGAAGCAGTCATTTAAGGTGTCAACATACTTTATCTCAGCATCCCTTCCTGAGATGACATGTACCCAGTCAATATGGGGATAATTGAAATCCCCCATTACTATTATTGAGGTTTTTTTTTTTTATTATTTTAATAGGCTCACTAATCTCCCTGAACATTTCAGAGTCACAAACACAATCCTGGTCAAGTGGTCTGTATAATATCCCTACTGCTATATTCTTATTTTTCAAGCATGGAATTTCTATCCTTAGAGATTCTATAGTACAATTTAGTTCATTCAAGATTTTGATTTCATTTGATTCTACACTTTCTTTCACATATAGTGCATTCCCCCACCAGCACAACCTGTTCTGTCCTTCTGGTATATTTTGTACCCTGATATTACTGTGTCCCATTGATTATTCTCATTCCACCAGGTTTCTGTGATGCCTGTTATATCAATATTCTCATTTAAAACTAGGCACTCTAGTTCACCCATCTTATTATTTAGACTTCTACCATTGGTATATAAGCATTTTAAAAACTTGTCATTTTTTGGTTATCCCTTATTGCATGGCATAATAGAATGAGACTTTTTTTCATTTGACTGTTTCTCATCAGATCCTCCCTGTATTTTATCTTTTTCCATCCTCTCTCCTTATTAGGACATAGGGAATCTCCATCTGTAGCTCCTCCCCTACAGGATGTTTGAACCACATGCTCCTCCGCACCTGTCGTCTTTCCCCCAGCCTTAGTTTAAAAACTGTTCTATGACATTTTTAATTTTAAGTACCAGCAATCTGGTTCCATTTTGGTTTAGGTGGAGCCCATCCTTCCTGTATAGGCTCCCTCTCTCCCAAAAGCTTCCCCTGTTCCTAATAAATCTAAACCCCTCCTCCCTATGCCATCGTCTCATCCACTCATTGAGACCCTGCAGTTCTGCCTGTCTAACTGACCCTGTGTGTGGAACTGGAAGCATTTCAGAGAATGCTCCCATGGAGGTTCTGGACTTCAATCTCTAACCTAGGAGCCTAAATTTGGCCTCCAGAACCTCTCTCCTATCTTTCCTTCTGTCATTGGTACCTATATCTACCACAACCACCAGCTCCTCTCCAGCACTACACATAAGACTGTTCAATAGGCAGCATAATTCAGCCATTAACCATGATGCCACATTGATGTCCTGGTCTGTCAGTATTTTCTGTGGTATTCCCATCTTGCGAAAGATCTCCATGAGTCCTGTGGGGATTGTTGGGTGCCCTGGTTGCGAGTAAGGGGACAGCCTCGGGATACCAAGTCATGTAGTCGACAACCACGAATATGTAATGATATCCTTTTTTCCAATGGTCACACTAGGTTATGTTAGTGTGTTGAAAAGGCATCCTAAACACAGGGAGCGGGATTGCGGTACCTTTGGTATCCTCTTTGGCCCAGCTCATTAGCACTCGGAGCAGGTAGTTCAGTCGTCCTTTATTTCACGATGTATGCCCTGCCACAAGAATCTTCACACCACCCACTCCCTTCCCAGGTGCCCTGCCCAGGGCAAAGATGGTCTATGTGAAAGAGGCCCCACCGCAACCTCTGTGGAACCAGACTCATAGACTCATAGACTTAAGGTCAGAAGGGACCATTATGATCATCTAGTCTGACGTCCTTCACAATGCAAGCCACAGAATCTCACCCACCGACTCCTGTAACAAACCTCTAACCTATGTCTGAGTTACAGAAGTCTTCAAATTGTGGTTTGAAGACCTCAAGCTGCAAAGAATCCTCCAGCAAGGGACCTGTGCCCCATGCTGCAGAGGAAGACAAAAAACCTCCAGGGCCTCTGCCAATCTGC
>NC_133779.1:12048975-12069747 GCF_003597395.2 Chelonoidis abingdonii | reverse complement strand
TGGGGGGGGGGGGGGGGCTGTGCACTCCAGTGGATCAAAGCAAGTTCGATATAACGCTGTTTCACATATAATGCAGTAAGATTTTTTGACTCCTGAGGACAGCGTTATCGGGGTAGAGGTGTATTGGGAATTCTGTATTCGCTCAGAAATCTATTGGTAGTATTAGTTACTTTACAGTCCCATCTTGAGATGAAACCCCATTATGCTAAGTGCTGTACATAAACATAGTTAGAGACAGTCCCTACCTCAAAGAGCCTCCTACGCAGCGTGGAACCAAGGAAGTATTAATATCCCCAGCTTACAGATGGGGAACTGAGACACAGAGAGATTCAACAGATTGCCCAACTTCACATAAATCTACAGCAGAACTGAAAACCAAATCATGATCTCCTAATTATGATTATGATGATGAACAGATGGCTTAGGCAGTGGTGCTATAAGGAGAGCTTTGGAATGTTTGATCACTGGGAGGCATTCACAGACAGAGGACAGTTCTCATGGAATGGACTCCACCTGAGGAGGGAGGGAATTAGATTTCTGGAATGGAGGTTGTCACAACTTATTAAAACAGCTTTAAACTAGGGACTTAGAAGAGAGACCATTAGGATATGCTTGTGAAATCTCTATGACTGATTTTAACATTGAGAGGGAAGAAAATCAAGTATGAAAGGATATAGCAATGGGGAAAGGAATACCAGTGGGTAGGAGAATGGACACTGAGGGGAAGAATAGTACTAACACAGTTTCTATTTTTAACAAAGTCAAAACAAGTGATCCAGGAAACTACAGGCCTTTTAATTTGACCTCAGTTGTATGCAAGGTCTTGGAACAAATTTTGGAAGAGAAAGTAGTTAAGACATAGAACAGGGATAGCCAAACTTACTGATGCTCTAATTAACATACGACAATCTTCAGATGTTCGAGAGCCAGGGCATGCCTGTTGGGGCTCGGAGCTTCAGCTCTGCAGGAAGAGGAGTCTTGGGGCTTCAGCCCCACTCCTGCTGGAGCCTCAAGCCCCAGCAGATGCGCCCAGCGAGTCTGAAGCCCCAAGATCCCTCTCCCTGCTGGGCAAAAGCCCCAAGTTCCCTCTCAGCCGAAGTGTGGTAGGTAGTGAATGTGGGAGGGAATGCAGGGGTGGGGGGACCTGCATGAGTTTCACTTTAACTGTAAAAGAGCCACATGCAGCTAACAAGCCATGGTCTGGCCACCCCTGACATAGGACATAGAGTTGAATGGTAATTAGGATAAAATACAAGATGGCTTTACAGAAGGTAGATTGTGCTAGACCAACCTGATCTCCTTCTTTGAGAAGATAACTGATGTTTTAGACATAGGAAATGCAGTAAATCTAATCTACCTGAATTTCAGTAAGGCATTTGATAGAGTTCCACATGGGAAATTATTAGTTAAATTGGAGAAGATGAGGATTAATGTGAAAACTGAAAGGTGGAAAAGGAACTGGTTAAAGGGGAAACTACAATGATTCAAACTGGAAGGTGAACTGTCAGGTTGGAGGGAAGTTACTAGTGGAATTTCTCAGGGACCAATTTTATTTAACATTTTTATTACTGACCTTTGCACAAAAAGTGGGAATGTGTTCATAAAATTTGCAGATGACACAAAGTTAGGAGGTATTGCCAGTACGGAGAAATATCATACAAGAATATCTGCATGATCTTGTATACTGGAGTACTACCGGAATAATATTGGAGTAATAGAAATGGGGTGAAATTTAACAGTGCAAACTGCAAGGTCATGCATTTAGGGATTAACATCAAGAATTTTTGCTATTCCACCACTACCCTAGGTTACCTATTCCAGTGCTTCACCAGCCTTCTAGTGAAAAAGTTTTTCCTAATATCCAACCTAAATGTTCCCCACTGCAACTTGAGACCATTACTTCTTGTTCTGTCATCTGGTACCACTGAGAACAGTCTAGATCCATCCTCTTTGGAATTCCCTTTCAGGTAGTTGAAAGCAGCTATGAAATCCCTGCTTCATTCTTCTCTTCTGCAGACTAAACAATCCCAGTTCCCTCAGACTCTCCTCACAAATCATGTGCTCTAGCATCCTGATAATTTTTGTTGCCCTCTGCTGGACTCTTTCCAATTTGCCACATCTTTCTTGTAGTGTGGGACCCAAAACTGGACACAGTACTCCAGATGAGCCCTCACCAATGTCAAATAGAGGGGAATGATCACATCCCTTGATCTGCTGGCAATGCCCCTAATTATACAGTCCAAAATGCCGTTAACCTTCTTGGCAACAAGGGCACACTGTCAATTCATATCCAGCTTCTCTTCCCAAATTGATCCCTGAGGAACTCCACTAGAAACCACCTTCCAGCCGAACAGTTCACCTTTCAGTATGCCCAGTTGTAGTCTCCCTTAACCAGTTCTTTATCCACCTTTCAATTTTCATATTGATCTCCATCTTTTCCAATTTAAACTAATAATTCCCTGTGGACCAATATCAAATGCCCTTATTGAAATTGAGGTAATTAGATCCACTGTGTTTCCTTTGTCTAAAAATCTGTTACCTTCTCAAAGAAGGAGATCGGGTTGGTTTGGCATGATCTACCTTTTGAAAAACCATGTTGTATTTTGTCCCAATACCATTGACGTCAATGTCCTTAACTTCTTTCTCCTTCAGTTTTTTTTCCCAAGAGCCTTTCATACTACAGATGTCAAACTAACAGGCCTATAGTTACTCGATCACTTTTTCCTTTCTTAAAAATAGGAACTATGCTAGCAATTCTCCAGTGGTACGTACAACCCCTGAGTTTGACTGATTCATGTGAAAATTCTTGCTAATTGGGTTTGCAATTTCATGTGCAGTTCTTTAATATTCTTGGATGAAGATTATCTGGGCCTCTGATTTTGTCCGCATTAAGCTGTCGAGTTTGCTTCTACCTCGGATGTGGTAAATACTACCTCCATATCCTCATTCTCATTTGTCATCTCACCCGTTATCCCTAAGCTCCTCATTAGCCCCATTAAAGACTGAGGCAAAGTATTTGTTAGATATTGGGTCATGCCTAGATTATCTTAACCTCCATTCATCCTCAGTGTTTAGCGGTCCACTTCTTCTTTCTTGTTTCCTCTTATTTATATGGCTGTAGAACCTTTTGCTGTTGGTTTAATTCCCTTTGAAGGTCCAGCTCTCCATGGCTTTGGCTTCTGTCTCACTTTTATCCTACATGTTCTTGACCTAATAAGGTAGCTTCCTTGCGCAATCCCTCTCCCCACTCACTATCCTTTGTAGGCTTTCGCTTTTCTTCTATCACCTCTCTGGGATGCTTGCTCATCCCAGCTTGTCTACCCAACTCCTGCCTATAGATTTTTCCCTTTCGTGGGAGGCAGCTCCGATAGTTTCTGTAACTTGACTTGAAGTAATTCCAGGCTCCTCCACCTTTAGATCCACAAGTTCTTCAGTCCAATACTACTTCCCTACCCACTAATTTCCCTTAATTTCTTTAAAGTTAGCTCTTTTGAAATAAAAACCCTAGTCCCAGATCTATTTTTGTTTATTCTTCCATCTAGTTTGAACTGAATCAGCTCATGATCACTCGAACACAAGGTTGTCCCCATAACCATTCTTCTATGAGGTCCTCACTACTCTCCAAAACAATCTAAGGCATCCCTCTTTGTTTCTTTCAACCTCCTTGGTGAGAAATCCATCAGCTATCACATCAGAAAAATCTGAGCCCTTATGTTACTGCTAGCACTTGTCCCAGTCTATATTGGGAAGTCCTAAAGTCTCCCATGATCACACAATTCCCATTAGTGTTTACTTCATTAAAAACATTAAAGAGGTCTCTATCCATATCCAAATCAGATCCTGGTGGTCTATAGCACACCCCAAGCACTATCTTAGGGGAGGTTCTAGTAGCTTTCTTTCCCAATGTGATTTTTGCCCAGACAGACTCTGTCTTATCCATTCCATCACTTCTAATTTCCTTAAAGTTAACCTCATCGATATACAATGCTACTCCACTACCTTTGTCTTTATTTCTGTCTTTCCTAACAGCACATAGCCTTCAATACCTGTACTCCAGTCATGACTACTCTTCCACCATGTTTCTGCTAGCAATGGCCTGAAGTCTTCCTGGGTCTATGGGTCTTTAACCACTTGGTAGAGGCAGACATTCCAGATCTTGAATCAGGGTCCATATGGCAGCCAAGGGGCATCACCTCTCTCCTGGTTTGGGGCCATTGCCTACTCCCAGGTCCGGTTTAGGGTCAGGTCCATCCTCTGCTCCTGGAGGAAATTCCTGTCACGTTCCAGCTCTGCCTGGGCTTCCCACAAGAATGTCCCTATAGTGAGTCATTGGTAGTCTGGCACCTTGGGCAGGTTAGAGGGCCCTTACCCCTGATCAGGGTTTGGCTGGTGCTCTAGTAACCTCCTCTTCACGGGCCCTCCCTTCCTCCCATTTGGTGACTGGCTGCCACATTCTTGTAAGATTTTGCAGAACAATGGCCAGTCGCACCCTAGCACCATGGGGCATGACAACTTGGTAGCTGGAGTCCAGGCTGACTTGGCAGACCTCATCATGTGTGACAGTCTCCAGCCATACCTGGATTCACTCCAGATGGATCTTTATTCCCATTGGTTCAGGTTTTTCGATCAGACCAGCTCAGATAAGGGTCTGGCTACACCCCGAGTCGACTAGGGCTGTCACAGAAGTTCCATTCACCCTTAAGGGGACTCAGAGTTTCTCCAGACCCCTCTTGTGGGCCAGGGAACCCACCACCCACACCTGGCCATAGTTAGATTCCATGTACAGGCATGCCCATTGAAAGCATCCCTCTTGCCCACACTTGTAACAGCAGTCTCGCCCCCCTCCGACCAATGGGGCTGCTTTTGTTGGAGTGAGTCCTCTCAGTGAGTCTTCTTCCCTCCAGATTGGCTGATTGCCTCTGGTTGGGGTTTGAAATGAAGGCCGGTGGCCTGGGAAGCTGTCACAGGCTATCATAAGCATTCCCAAATCTGGACCTTAGCGTCCAGAAATCTGGGTGCCTGCATGAACCCCTCTAAACTGAATTACCAGCTTAGATCTGATCTCACTGCCACCAGCCAAGAATTTCCAGTGTCTTGGCTCACTCTGGTCTCCCCAAAATCTTCCCTGGGGGACCCCAAGACTCAGAAGCCCTGAGTCTTACCACAAAGGGAAAACAACCTCCTCCCCTTGTCTCCTCTTTCTATCTCATCCCCCGCTCCCCTCCCTCAGGGTTATCTCTGGACAGATACTGTTCAAAATCCATTGACATGGGCAAAACCAGAGAGATCAATTTACCTCCCCCCTTCTTCCAGCCACAGAGTAATCTCCTAGCTGGCGAACCTGAAGAGTCACTGATGCAGACACTTTTCACATCAAATACCGACAAGAAGCATGTTCCCCTCTTCCACAAAGAGACCAAATCAAAGACAAGGAAACAGAAAGCCAATTTCTCTCTCTTTCCCCCTTAGCTTCTCCCGCCCATGGGACACTAGGACAGTTAACAAGGAGCAGCTTCTCCCCTCCTCCCTGTCTCTCCTTTCTTCCACCAATTGTCTGGTGGGTCAGGTGAAACAAAAAAAATCAAGCAGGTCTTAAAAAGCAAAACTTTAATAAAAAAAAAGAAAGAATAGAAATAACAGTCTCTGTGAAAACCTAGATTGTTAAGATAGAGGGGCTTTCCTATTAGAACATGATATAAACAATATGAAGAGATAAACAGCTTATCCAAAGAAAATATCAATTTTAATATTACTAAGCCCAAATTACACATAAAGACTCACCAGCCAGGAGGGTACACGCCATTGCGAAATACAGCAAAACAATTTAACAAGACTATGACTTCTTGCTACCTTTAGTTACAACTGGGAAACAAAGATAAAGATTGAAATGATCCTCTATCAGCCTGAGAGAGCACAGAACAGACAAAGACCCAAGACCAACAAAAACCCACAAAATCCCTCCCTTAAGCTTTGAAAAATCCGGTTTCCTGATTGGTCCTCTTGTCAGGTGTTTGGTTCTCTTTGTTAACCCTTTACAGGTGAAAGAAACATTAACCCTTAGCTATCTGTTTATGACACAGGCCTCATCTGTCAGTTTGGCAGGGGCCCAGTTTGGTCTGTCTCTCTTAGCTGCCTGAGCTTTCCAGTTTATGGGGTCACAGTTCTGACCCGTTGGCAGCCAACTAATCCTCCATCAACTCTAGGGTCTCAGCAAGTGTTGATGTACCCATTTCTGTCCCTCCCCACCCCGATTCCTGGGAGGATTTGGGTGAAATGTTCTAGGGTAGAGGTTCTTACAACAAATTTTTTGGTGGCCTCACAGTGTGACCACCAACTCTTGCTGGTAGCCGCATTGACACTTTTTTCTAAAATTATTTATTTTTCCTAAAGTTAATAAAGTAATATGCACTGATATACATCCAAACCATTGTAATTTATTTATGTAGTTTTTTTTTTCCAAACAGTAATAAAAACAATGCACAGTTATCTCAGTTCTTTACTGGTTCTAATAGAATAGAAACACACATAAAGTTATTGGCATGTTCTTGTCATTTTTGTTGTTTCTTTTTCTTTTTTGGTAAAAAGTGGTTGTCTGTACAACAATTCAGAAGTAAATTTAAAAATGCTTTGACATAATAGAAGCCCAAACAGCAATGAAAAAATATATCTACAAATATGCCTATTTTTTGCTTTCAGAAACAGATAAAAAATCAATCTAATCCAATAATAATGATAATAGTTATAACGAACATAATCCTGTTATATTGTATTTTAGTAATACAGTGTGATAATGAAATTAAAGTTATGGATTTTAACACATCCACTGTGTGCATCAGACTACTTGCAAAAGTTCAAGAGCTCTTTGAATGAAAAGTCTGCAGGTTAGTATCAGTGAGGCAGTTTTGGTACTTGTTCGTCAGACAATGCAGTGCACTGAATGCTCTCTCACACACAGTAGTAGAAAACGGGGCTAGGAAAAACAAAGCAACTTTAGAGAAGGGCTTGTAGATGTCCTCAAACAGATACACATTACTCCAGAATTCCTCTACTGTAACACTGGGTTGACTAAAGTATGTTTTCATTCTTGAATCATTGCACATTTTCAGGATGAGGAAATTGAGATTGCTTAACTCAAAAGAATCAAAGGAAGCTCATCAGTCTTGCAACCCAGTTAGTTTGTCACTGACCCATTCAACAATTCTGGTTCAGATTTTTTGACTGCAAACAAAGATGTACTGATGAAAAAAGTTTCCTTTACTGAAATGATTTTCAAGATTCTCCAAGAGGATATTCAGGTATTCGGTTACAGCTAAACCGACTTTTTGCTGCACATTCTCATCCTGACAGCTGAGAAACTCACTAAGCTCAAATAAAAATTAAAAATCCCATTCCTCTTGTAGGTGCTGGATGATGTTGGTGATTTCCATTCTAAATGTATTAATTAGTTCAATGCTTTCAAATATGGTTAGCTGAGGTTGCTGAAGCTCCAGATTCAAGGAAGCAAGATTCAGCAAAAATCCTTTCAAAAAGAGCAGGCATCCATGTACTTCTGGATCTTGTAGTTTTTGAAACAGTTATGGTGAAACTTTATTCAAAACCTCCACGAGCCCTTCCCAGAGTTCAGACACCTCCGTACACTCATTAAAACTAAACCAGTGGACTGGGTTGTAATTCAGCAGCACCTTGTGTGTCTCACAAGCCATTTCACACAGAGTTGTGTGACACTGCTTTATTGACACTGCTGGTGTTGACAGCACTGATGCATTTTTTCACTATGGATTCAACCTTATCTATACTTTTGATTAAAGCTTTGCTGGCAAGTACCTCTTGGTGGGCAGAACAGTGAAACAGAAGAAGTTTCAGAGTGCACCTTTCTTGGAATCAATTCAGCACTCCTACTTATGCACTTCGCATAGCTGCTGCCCCATCAGCGGTCAAACCGCAGAGATTGTCAAAGCTAACACTGCACTCCTGCATTCTCGCCTTTACATATTCAAAACATGTGTTTGCCAGTAGGCCGATCTCTGAGGCTCACCTGACATAAAACACCTTCAGAAAAACAATGGCAATCACAGTCCAAAAAGCGAACCCATACGATTACCTTTGATTCCTCATGACATCAAGGCTCTTATCCATGCACAGACTGTAGAAAGGGCTTGCTGAAATTTTTCCAACTATTTCATTTTGTAGAAAATTTGCCAGCTCTCTTTTGCTCCTCTGTAAAGTATCATCATCCAGTGGTATCTCTCTGAAAAGCTTACTTTCTGGTTCTACTTCCAGAAACATTTTCTTCAGGAGTTCTCCATCACTGAGTGTCCTTGCTTTCCCCAAAAGTAGTGCAACTTTAAAAGTAGCCACTCAAGTCTTATCTGCTTTATTAAAAAAATCTTTGAGAGGCTTCTGTTGTCTTTTGAATTCAGTGTTTGCATCATGTAACAGCTTGCACCTCTGAAATTTATCATGGTAATTCTGTTCAAGTACCCCTACATGAGTGCTATAGTGACATTGCATTGCATAAATTTTGATTTGATTAATTTCTCTCTTACAAACAGCACACACTGCAACTTGATTGGAAACCAAATCCAATGGCTTCAGAAAAACAAGAAACTGCCTTTCCTACTGGTCTTGAAATGTTCATTTTTCTTCCTTCCATGTTCTGCTTTTCTTAGCAGGAGGTGGCTCCTATAGGACCATTTTTGTAACACATTCAGGGCACTTTCCCATACTGATTTTTTTTTGTAAAATTTTCTGATATCCATTCATGTCTTTAACTCTTTTGCCTTCTGCCACAAACTATCTCAGCCTAGTCAAATACCATGCAGTGATCTTGCCAATGATGACATTGACCAATAGCTGCTTACAGAGCTACAGTAGTGGGAGATGTAAACACAGTGTGAATATGTTTTGTGATTTGAAAGGAAACCACAGCTACGTAATTCAGTTCTGCCTGCACTGTAATAATATTTACAAGGAAATGAGAGTGCATTATGGTTTATGGTGTTTACAAGGCAACTTTAAAACTTTCCATCAAAGTGATTGCTGGAGTGCTCTGGTGCACAGGAGTATTTTGACTTCTATATTGTGGATTTAACCAGGGCCTTATGAGTGGCAATGTGGGCAACCACCCATGGTGCTGTGGTGGGAGGAGCGCCATGGTCAAGAGGCAAGGAGCAGGGCAGACCTGGGATGTGAGGCTGCAGAAGGGACATTGGGACAATGAGGAGGAGGCAGCAGTGCTCATGGGTGATGGGACAGTTGGTGGGGAGCCCAGGAAACAAAGGGAACTAGCAGCAATGGGGACAGTGCTTAATTTGTAATGAAAGAGGTTTCAGAGCTCAAGCAGAGCAGCTGGAGAGTGGCGGCTGATGGTAGGTGCCCAGCTCTGAAGGCAGGGTGGAATTGGGGTGCTAAATGTGCTGTGCTGTGAAAAGTGCAGAGCAGAATTGCCTAGGGGCTGAAGTCAATAGGACAACCCTTCTGAGTAGGTCAGTATGGCCTAGCAGCCAGGCAGAGGTTAGGCTGCCACCCCCAGGGGTGGATTTGCAGCTGGGGTAGAGGGACCCAAGCCCCTACTCCACCAGGTCCCAGTCAGGGCCCTGTCAGCAGCAAGTGTAACCACCAGAGAATCAGCGTGAATCCCTCTGAAACATGCTGACTTTGTTCCTTGCTCCATAACCAGATCAATGTCTGGTTCCCCTGGGCTACTTCCTATCCAGTCTTCTTGCTCCATAATCTATGGGTCCTCTGAAGTAGTTGACAGGTGAAGTTCCCAATGACTCCTTCCTCTCATGGGCAGCTACGGTCAGCCAGGTATTAGCCTGGGTCTCAGTAGCCTGGCCTCTGTGCCCCAGGGCTCCAACAGTTCTTGGGTGGGAGCTTGCAACACACATCCTTTCTCCTCCTGAGTCATGGCAGACAGAACTGTGCTGCTCCCTTTTATGCTTTAGTTCAAGTTGGAGCATGCCCAGCAGAGGTGGGGGTGTGTGGCTTCCTCAGCCCACAGTATGGGGTTAACTACTTCCCTTCTATTGCAGGGCAGGCATACCCCATGACAGATGCCCTCTCCTCTTTGCTCACACTGAATCTGCTTCTGGGTTTGTCTCTTCCAGAGAAGTTCTCCCTGGCTGTTTCCCCAACCCCTGTGGTGGGGGTAGTTGGCCACGATGTGGTGTTACCCTGCCAGCTCTCACCCCCGGCCCGGCTGCCCAGCATGGATGTGCTGTGGAGCAAAATTGGAACAGGATTTATCCCTGTTCATAAGTACGTGGATGAGGGTTCCCAGAACCTGCCAGGGGAGAGTTACCAGAATCGGACAGAGCTGTTCCTGCAGGAGTTCAGCAGCGGGAATGTCTCCTTGAAGCTGAAACGGCTCCAAGAGGAAGATGCTGGGACTTATCATTGTTTTGTGAAGAACCCAGAATGGAGCCAGGAAGCCACCACTGAGCTAGGGATTGCAGGTGAGATGCAGCACTAGGGAACACTGTACCTGGGCAGCCAGAGCCTCCTGTACGATGGGGGGTGCCCCCAGACTGAGCCCAGCATAGCAGTAGGGTCCTGTGCTGCAGGGACTGTTGTGCAGGACTCAGTAGGGGGAGCTCTCCACTCACACTCAGTGCTGACCCCACTGTGTTGCTAGCAGGGTCAGTGCTGCATTAAACAACCTCTTTTTAAAGAGATGTAAAGCTATAGTCTTCAGCTATCATGCTCATTGTGGTGCTGTTTGAGGGAGTGGGAGCTTTACCCCTATATTCTGCCCAAATCCTAGCTCAGATGATAATTATATTTGGCCTCCCTAAAACTCATCCTGCAGTTTCCAAGGGCTGAGATATTGTTTGTTATTCTCTTGGCACCAACTACATGTTCAGTGCTGCACAAGGCCAGTGGAAGGGACCATTTACCTCACTGAGTAACCTAGTCCCAGACAATGCAGTTCAGAAACATGGAGCCCCAGGTGAGAGGTTGTCATGTGATAATTCTTTAAATGTTTTAAATCATCTCCCATCTTCGGTGCCTTCTAATCCAAAGGCTCCACAGAAGACGTCTGCTTTTAGGGAGAGATTGAAATGAGGAGAAGGTGGTTGTATGCAGAACAGGGAGAAGGAAATCCAACCATGGGTGTTGGCATGGTCTGGCACCGTTACCAGTGTGGAGAAGGACTCCAGAGGGGACAGTATTTAGGGGACAGTGGTGCAGGAGGATGGGTACAAGTTAAGTAGGCAGGGTCACCAACCCACAGCTCGTGCTCTATGCTCAAGATCCTGACAGTTGTTTGGCTTCACCCCAGAAGTGGTTGAACTTCAGCACCAAGTGCAGTGATCTCTGTGTAGCAGTTTCACCCTGCATGTTCCTCAGTGAGCCTGCAGGGCACAGTGCTCTATGGAAACGCAAGATGGCATTATTTAATTTCCCCAGTCGTAAGAATGAGGGATCCCAGGGAGACTTTGCACTTAAGGGAATGCAGCTTTCCAGTCACAGTTCCCTATACCCAGTGGTATCTGGGGAATCACATGGATACTACCAAAGTCACAATTTCTGGATACACACACTCCCTGTCTCTCCCTGCAGCTGTGGCTCCCGTGTTCATTGATGTGTTGGGACCCCGGGGCCAGGGGATCGGACTGGCCTGTAGAACCACAGGCTGGTTCCCCAAACCCGAACTCCAGTGGGTTGGAAACTGGCAGAACCTGGCAGTGGAGATTGTGACCAATGTGACTCAGGACAGGGAGAACCTGTATAGTGTTGTGAGTCATGTCACTGTCACAGAAGGAGAAGAGAATGGAGACATCAGCTGCATAGTGCGGAATGGCCTGCCGGGAACCGAGCGACAATCAGCCATTCACCTCTCAGGTGAGTCCCTCCATTCAGAAGGGGTCACCGTGGGAGTGAGGGGCTCGGTCACTTGGGAGTTTCGTTCAGCTAGGACCTGTTTCTAGTACTGAGATAAGAAATATCCTTCTTATGTGATTGTGGGGCCATTAGTGATAGAGGTTTCTGTGATCTGGACAAACTGGCTGTCAGGAGTTGGGCTGAGTCTTGTGAAATGAACTTGATATCGTTCTTTGAGGAGATGATGCATTTGGTTGATAAAGGTAACTGGGCTGGTGTAATAGACTCAAAGTGTGTCTACACTAGCAATGGTACAGCTACAATGCTGTGGTTTAAACATTTACTAAAAGGACAGAACAGGTTCTTCTGTGAGATAGTAAATTCACCTCTCTGGGAGGTGGGTAGTTAGAGTGACAGAAGAATTCTTCCATCAACCTAATGGTGTCTACACTGGGGTTAGTTTGGCTTAAATACATCGCAGAGGATGTGGAACTTTTCCCAGATCTGAGTGAATCATTTAAACCAACCTAACTCTGTACTGTAGACCAGGTCTCAGACTCTGAGAAGGTTTTGATTTTGTCCTGCATGAAACTCTGATGAAAAATTAACACTGTACAAAATCAATGTAGTCCATGTTATATGGATTAAAAACTGGCTAACTGATAACTCTCAAAGTAATTTTAGTGGGGAATCATCCTCCAATGGGGATGTTTCTAGTGGGGTCTCACTGGGATCTGTTCTGGGCCAATGTTATTCAATAGCTTTATGAATGAGTTAGACCTCTTACCTCTCTGTCCCAATTCAGGTGTGCCCCAGCTGCTTCCTGCAGTCCACATTTAGCTTCCACCTCACACACCCCAGTCCTTTGTTCCCCAGTGGGGCAAACTCTGCTTGGCTTCCTGCCGAGATACGGGTCATCCATGGTCATTGGTTGCTAGGTATCAAAGTCCCTGTGACTGGATTTGCCATTGTCTTCTCAGATGCTCCACAGATATCAGAGCTAGGGCTGCAGACAGCTACACACCATTCACACCTGTGTTTTAGCCTGCTCAGAAAGCAGACCTTTCCCCCCAATACGTAACAATACAGCATGCAGGGGAAACTGAGGCATACATAACCTTCAAAATATTACAAACATGCCCACTTTGTCACACATGAATTTCAACATGGCCAAATGCAAGATCACACCTCTACAAACAAAGAGTGTAGGTCACAGTTACAGGATGGGAGACTGTATCTTGGAAAGCAGTGATTCTGGAAGGGACTCGAACATGAGCTTCCAGAGCGATGCTGCAGATAAGACACCACTCTTTAATGAATAGGTGCAGATTCTGTGGGTGTATGGGACTGAAGCACCCAGGGGAAAAAATAGTGGGTGCTCAGTACCCACTGGCAGACCCATGGAACAGCTCCTCCCCCCAGCGCCTCCCACCTACCAGTGGTCAGCTGTTCAGCAGCATGCAGGAAGCATTTGGGGTGGAGCGGGAGGAGTGGTGGCCGGAAGAGGCAGGAGGAGGGGGCAGAGCGGGGCAGGAAGAGGTGAAACAGGGGCAGAGCAGGAGTGCGGGCTTAGGAGAAGAGGTGGAGTGGGGGGGGCCTAGGGCAGAGTGGGTTCGAGCACGACCCGAGAACTCAGAAAGTCGGCACCTCTGCTTGAATGTGTAAATGAGAATATCTAGCAGCAGAAAGGAGGTGACATTTCCTCTGTATAAGGTGTCAGACCACTATGGTATTCTGTGTCCAGTTCCCGCATCCACACTTTCAAATGGGATGTTGGCATGCTGGTAATTGCTCATAAAATAGCTACAGGAACAATCAGAGGTCTGGAAACCTGCCTCACAACCAGAAACATAGGAGCTCAATTTATGTAGCTTATCCAAGGGAAGGATAAAAGGTGACTTCATCACAGTCTGTAAGTCCGTACACAGGGAGGAGATTTCTGACAGTCGATAGGTCTCTAATCTAACTGACAAAGGCAGAACAAGATCTGATGGCTGAAAGTTGAAGCTAAACAAATTCAGACTAGAAATAAGGTGCAGACTTTAACAATGAGGGGAATTTATCATTGGAATAACTGGCCTAGGGACGTGATGGATTCTCCAGCACTTGGAATCTTTAAACCCAAACTGGGCGTCTCTTTCTATAACATCCGCTCCGGCTGGAACAGAAGTTCTGGGCTGGATTCAGGGATCAATGAAGGAGAGTCTCTGGCCCATGAATATAGGAGTTCTGACTAGTTGGTCATAATGGCCCTTTCTGGCCTTGACATCTGTGAATCCATGAACTGATAACACACTGGGGCAAGCTAGGAAAACAATTGTTCTCTGCTGAACTTATCTGGACTGGACATGGTGACTGAGAACTGGAAGCTGAGTGACAGTGACCATGTGAACAGCCAGCTGGTGCGGGCAGGGCTGGACAAGTTGGACATGAAGCTGCTGGCTGTTGGCTTGTAGCAGTGGGATAGTCCTGGTTCTTGGAACTAACATTGTGCGACCTTCTCCGGTTTCAATGGCTCCGATTTGTGGTCGTAATTTCAGCATGGAGGGGATGTTCCCTTCATTCCTGTGATTATCTGGGGTCCCTGGACCAGACTCAGCTCTCAGCCAAGTGGCAAGCCCCATTCTCCATCTCCAGGATGAGACTGTGCTCCTCACACTCTGTGCTCTCTGTTTGCCAGGTGACATCTTCCCCCGTGTGTCTCCCTGGCTGGCTGCATTCTGGGTGTTGTTCATTCTTGTTCTCATTGCTGCTGGAGCTTGTGCATATGTTGGATACACAGGTAATGGGAATGTGTTCTTTGCATGTTTAGAACCCGGCCCTAGAGGGCACTGGGTTGGGGCAGGGGAGTGTCTTATTGTTCAGATATTTACCCTGTGTTGGTTTTAGGAAATAAACCAAACAATCACACCTGGGTCCCCAGCCCCACCTGTTTTAGTGTATTGCTCGATGTTTCCCCTTCCTTCCCTGTCTCACTGCAATGTCTGATTCTCTGTCTCACAGCGAAGCAAAAGGCCTCTCAGAAGAAATCCTCTAAAGAGGAGGCTCTGATCATTCATGGTAGGTCTCCTGTTTTGTCTGTTGAAATGTGTGACCTCTGTGACTGGTTGGTATTATCTGTGGGCTCAATGCAGTGAAAGGGATGGAACCGGGAGGCCTCTGCCTAATGGTTCCTCACCTCCCCCATGTTCTCATACATGCTGATGAGAACAGGTTGGCAAATGTGTATTTTGCAGTGGAAACCCAACAGTCATTGCTTGTGAGATTCCCTGCATGTGGGTGCAGCAGAGATTTGGGTTTGCCATTAGAAATCTGGGTCAGATTCTGCCACCCTAGGTAACTGTTAAGTGGCTCTTTCTCCTTAAAGGAAATGACACACCACGGTCATTGACACTTTGTGAGATGATTCCATCCCTGTGGCTGTCGAATGCATAGGACAGAGGGTGGGTGATTAACCACTGGAACAAGCTCTCAAGGGCAGTGGTTAATCCTCCATTTCTTGATGGCTTCAGCTCCAGACTGGACATCTTTCTGGAAGCTTCTGTAACCAAACCCAAGTTATTGGTCTCAGTGCAGGGGAAAATGGGTGAGATTCTCTGGCCTGTGATGCACATAAGGTCAAACTAGATGATCTGATGGTCCCTTGTGGCCTGAAACTCTATGAATCTGTGACATTTGCTTTCTTGAGCTGTGGTAATAGATGCAACAACAATGGTTTGTAACTACACACATCTAATTTATTCCACTGTGACCTTTTCAATATTTGTAACAATATTGGTTTCCATTGTGTTGGTGCTGAGTGGTGCTGACCCATTCTGCTGGGCACTGCACACACATGCAGGGAAATACAGATGACAGGTGCAGAGAATGGATACAACATGCCAGCTTGGTGACTGGAGTTCTCTGGCAATCACAGCCTGGAAGAACCCTGAGGCTCCCCCTCTTCCATCTCCTTTGCCTTCTGCCATGCTCCCCTGCAACCACCATTCCTCCAGCTGGGGAGGGCTGGATGGGGCTCCCCTAACAATCAGTGCTGTTCTGTAACCAACCAGAGGGGTCGCTGTGGAGTAACTGACCCCGCCCGATGGTTCTCCTGGCCCTGCTGCAGCAGCCCAAGGCCTGTTTTACACACAGCCCTGCACCAGTTTATCTCAAGGCATGTTTTGTAACCTAATTAGATAAACTGGTTCATGTTTGTGTGTGTAGACAAGGGCTAAGGAGTGAGAAAGTATCCCAGGTCTCCTGTTTGTTGGTGCATATCACTAACCACCTCGCCTGCTCCTGATAAACCAGCCGGGTCCTGTACTGGGGCTGGGAGTGCGGGTGTGCGATGTCTGTGACTAACCCCAGTGATAACGGAGTGTACAGCACCACACACAGTGTGTGTCTCTGGGTCTGATTCTTTTCTCTTCCCCATTTCAGAGACTGACAAGAAGACCTTGGACGCAGGTACTTGGCTAAATCCCTAGTAAAAATGTGTCTCTGTTTTCGCACTATAATGAAATAGAAAAATCACCACACATGCTGTATGGACCTAGTCTAGTCCTGGATCTCAAATTAACAGAGACTCCAAAGTCTACTATGCTCTGTATAGGCTTTGCGAGGACCCATCACTTGCATTATTCTCACAAGATACCGGGCAGGACCTGACCCCATGTGTCTAGGGATGGATGGTAAATCCAGTGCCCAACAGCCCCATGGAGCCCTTCTGCAGCTAAGCTTCTGCCCACCACTGACTATAGAGTTACACACTTTTGAAGATCAGCACCACAAAGGAATTGCCCATTGCAGAAATAGGAGATCTGAGGCCGAGCGACAGGCTGCAGCAGTGCAGGCCTCTCTCCACATGATACATGTTCTGGTGTGACGCTGCCGCCCCTCATTCCCTGCAGTGCCATCAGCTGGAGATGCTCCCCTAGGGCAATTTGTGGGCCCTGTTTAGGGGTTGCTCTGGGACCATGGAAATGCTAACAGCTGGAAGGGTGCCCCTCATGCAGTTTGTGGGCTGTGCTTAAGGGCTGATCTGGGATTGTGTATGTTGTTCATTAGCAACAGTTTTGTCTGATGTGTCCTGTCAGTCCTGAGAGCCTTGGCTCATCAAGTACATCTACCCTACAGCTTGGAGTGAGCTTCCCAGCTCGGATAGCCAGGAACATGCTAGCTCTGCTTGAATCAATGAACTGACAACAGCAGTGTGGCTGGAAGCGGCAGGGGCAGCAGCTCAGGGAAGCTGCCCAAATACATACCCAGAGCATCTGGACCAGTTTGTACTTGAGTAATTAGTCCAAGCTGCTGCACATGCTACCCCCAGCTACCTGACTACTTTAGCACACTGACTCGAGCAAAGCTAACACTTGTTTGCCTGCCTGAGCTGGGACACTCACTCCCAGCTGCAGTGTAGATGTAGGTAGAGTTTGGAATAACACCACGTCACTGTGCTTAGAAGGACAATATTGAACCCATGATGATTTCCTTTTCCTCTCTCCACAGAATGCAAGGAGCTGCGTGAGAAACTTGGTAAGAAAAGAACATCTACCCCATTAGAGCCCCTGAGCAGAGGTTCCCAGCCACACATGGTGCTGAGCAGATATAAAAGCAATGACACCATAGGGCAGGGCTGAGTGAAGAGTTTGGGCCAAAATCTGAGTCACCCCAGTCCCACAGCATCACTGTGAGCCCTCTGCTCTCATGTCTGGATAGACAGACATGTGTCACCAGGCCTTTGGCAATCCAATGCCAATCACATTGTTCTGATGCAGGAGAAGGGGAGATGTCACTTTCTATAGATGACTGCAGCAGTGAAAGCTCTTCTGGGTCATTTCTGAGAATGTGGAGATGAGCAAGAGACCGGACTCAGACTCACGATTTCATGCTTTGTTGCCAAGGCCAGATCCCAGATTTGAGTCTCGATTATCTGCATGTCCAAATCCTGGAGTGCGTAACTTTGATGCTCCAAAGGGCTGTCAGTAACAGAAAAGGAATTCCCCTTAGACAGAGAATGTTTAGAAAGTCAGAGCTGTATCCAGATCCAGATTCACATCTTCCATCAACGTTAGATGGTTTGCAAATCCCAGGACTAATGCATGTTGATGCAAATCACTAACTGCCAGCCCCACTTCTATCCAAGCTGCTGGTTCATTTACCACAGTAATGCCTGTACAGATTAGACACAGTGCCCGTTGCGTTGCTTCTGTGCCCATAGTCATGGGTTACTTAAGACTCCCCCATAGCCACAGGTCCCGCCTCAGTGCAATGAACCAGCAGCTTGTGATAGCACCAGGCTGCATATATTGCACCAACACACAGCTGAACCCTAGATTGACAGAGCATCTAACCTTGATGGAAAGACTGGGCGTGGATCCCAATACAGTCTCGACATTCTCAGCCTTCTGTCAAAAGGCTAATCCTTTTCTTGTCGTATAACAGCCCTTTGCAACATCAAAGATATGCCACTCCAAGTTAAAGGGGAGATGGTCGTGCATTATGATCGGGCCAGATCTGCGCAGATAGCAACAAGCATGGCAAACATGTAGTCTGAGTCGGTCTCTTGCTCCTCTCTCACATTTCTCGGAAATGCCCAGAAGCAGCCTGCACTGCTGAAGTCACTAAGAAACAGTGGCTGCCACCTTCCTGCATCGAGAACAATTGAGATTGGTCAGCTTCGCAGTAACATTTCTTCCAGTCATAGAGCAGAAGAGCCACCGTGACTAATCGTGGGACTGGGGTACTCAGAGTTTGCAAAACTGTTCACTCACCCTGCCTGCGGTGTCTACTGCTTCTATATGCTTATCACCGTGCTGTATCTGAGAGCTCTGCCAGGTGCTCTTAATGGGGGTGGAGTTCTGTACCAAGCTTCTCACGCAGTCCTCGCAATCGGGGAGAGAGAAAAGGGAGACCGTAATCAGTAGTTGTTCATTTAAGTCACAGGGATATGAGGTTCATTCCAAACTCTGGGTACATCTACAACGAAGCTGGGAGTAGAACCAGTTCGAGGCAGGAGCAAATGCTACGCCTGCTCGAGCAGAATGCACTAAACGCAGCTGGTAAGCCAGGGGAGCACTTCATGGCTGCACTTAGCTTCAAAAGTAACAACCCACTCAGACCATCTAGGACATAGTAATGGCAAAGCTACTCTAGCCGCAGCCCTCTACTCACCACTGCTATGTCATGCTGCAAAACAATAGCCATCTAACATGTGTCTGGCTACCCCATAGTGGAGAAGCTCCTCCCAGCTGCAGTGAGACTAACGCCACTGAGCCAAGGGTCTCAGACTGAACAGGACAAGTCAGACAACAGTGTTGTTTAGTGACATAAACAGACACAATCCCAGTCACCCCTTAAGCAGACACAAAATCTGCATGAGGGTCACACCTCCAGCTGTTAGCATTTCCAGGAATGAGGCGGAGGTAGCACGCAAGACAGAAACGTGTCCCTAGAGCGAGGCCTGCACTGCTCCAGCCTCACAACCGGCCCCTCAGACCCACCTATTTCTGTGCCAAATCCCTATGTGCTGATTTTGCAAAAAGTGGGTTAACTGTAGGTTTTAGTGGTGTGGAATGAGCTTAGCGGGAGGGTCTTGGCGGTGTTGTGGCAACTGGATTTACAAGTCGGCCCCTAGTAGATGGTCAGGTCCTGAAATCCCGGCTCTTGTGAGAATTTATGCGAGTGGATGGCTCCATCAGAGTGCACCTCATCATAACCCAACATACAGAGCAAGTGGGGTTTGAGCGTTTGTGCATTGAAAGTCCCAAGGCGAGGGGATTGCATAAGGTAGGGAACAGGACCAGTCTGAGGAGCTGAGGCCTGCATAGCAGGATAGCAATGGGTTGGAGCATAGAGTGCACACCAACATGACTGCGGCCTGGAGGAGAAGCCCAGCGTGGATAGCACTAGGGCTGCCAGGCAACCCGGGCACCCATCCACCTAGAACAGCTCAGTTCCAGGTCCCTACAATGTGGAACTTTTGGCCTGTGATGGTTGTCAGGGCGGCAGGGTGGGTGTATGGGACTGGACAGCATTGTGAGCAAGGCGGTACAGGATCAGATGAAGTGGGCGACTGAGGGCACTGGCTGGTGCAAGCAGATCATGGGGAGGAGGAGGCAGTGAGGTGAGCATTGAAGGACAGTGCAGAGTGCATGGGTGCAAATGAGGGAAGCCCAGTATTGGAAAGAATAAGCAATTAAAACTTGATGTCAGACAAAACACCCGCCCACTACTGCATGAGAAAGTATTGCCAGCACCTGACACATGGCTGATGCCAACCAACTCTGTAGCTTCGAGCATAGGTAGTGATCAGAAAGTACCAAAGGCGCGCTTGTAACTATCCAAAATGGGTCTCTCCTTCAGCCTAAAGGGGATAGCTGCCCCATGTGGATTTGCTATGCACAACTAAATGATACCCAATAGAATCACACTGACACAGTGCCTCTTTGAAATACAAGAATAAAAACATAGGAAGCTTCAGTTCACACTCAGAGCATCCAAACAGGAGGTCATTAACAGGGCAGCACTTGTGTGGCTGCTGTTACACCCCTATGACTCTGACCACTGACAATGTAGACCTCCAGCCTGTATGCAAGCATTAAATTCACTCTCTGTTGTTAAAGAGAATATTGAAATAGTAGGAAAAAATATGGAGCGCAAACGCTGCAAGGTTTCGCTTATTTCTCAGGTAGGAGAATGGCCATGAAGGAGACTCAAGTACATAAATGTACATATGAGGATTATCTTCTATCTACGATACAATATGAAAGCACAGATCACACGTTTACTACAGTAGACAAACTCATAAATCTAGTTTACACTGTGCATTCTGAAATAGGTGGGGAGGATGAAGAGTAGACACAAGAGACAGGCACCTGTGTGATCTGTGTGCACCAAAAATACGACTAGGGTTAGTTAAACAGATTCCCGCACGAGCCATCAGCGCCCAGCTCCAGTTCAGGA
>NC_133779.1:12033381-12048875 GCF_003597395.2 Chelonoidis abingdonii | reverse complement strand
TCTTGAATTTAATAAGGCTTTTGAAACTGTTTCACATGCACTTCTTACAAACAAACTAGGGAATTCCAACTTATATGGAGCTACTATAAGGTGGATCCATAACTGGTTGGAAAATTGTTCTAAGAGAGTAGTTATCAGCTGTTCACAGTCAAACTGGATGGGCATATTGAGTAAGGTCTCCGGGGATCGGTTCTGTTCTATATCTCCATCAGTGATATAAATAATGGCATAGAAAGTACACTTATAAAGTTTGGAGACAAAACTAATCTTGGAGGCATTGCAAGAGCTTTGGAGGATAAGGATAAAATTCAAAATGATCTTGACAAGCTGGAGAAATGGTCTGAAGTAAATAGGATGAAATTCAATAAGGACAAATGCAAAGTACTCCACTAAGGGAGGAACAGTTGATTGCACACAACAAAATGGGAAATAACTGTCTAAGAAGGACTACTGCAGAAAGGGATCTGGGGGTAATAGTGGATCACAAGCTAAATATGAGTCAACAGTGTAACACTGTTCCAAAAAAGGCAAACATCATTCTGGGACGTATTAGCAGAAGTGTTTTTAAGCAAGACATAAGAAGAAAATTTATGCTCTACTCTGTGCTGATTAAGCCTCAAATAGAGGATTGTGCCCAGATGTGGACAAATTGGAGAAAGTCCAGAGAAGAACCACTAAAATGATTAAAGATCTAGAAAACATGACCTATGAGGGAAGATTGAACAAAATGGGTTTATTTAATGTGGAAATGAGATGACTGAGAGGAGACATGACAACAATTTGAAATAAATACAAAATGTTTACAAGGAGCAGGGAGCAGAATTGTTCTCTGTAGCCTCTGACATTAATGTCATTTCTAGTGACATTCCTAAGTGTCAGGGTGGTTAAGCGCTGGAATAACTTGCCTAAGGAGGTTGTGGAATCTCCTTCACTGGAGACTTTTAAAAGCAGATTAGAGAAACACCTGTCAGGGATGGTCTAGATAATACTTAGTCCTGTCATGAGTGCAGGGGACTGGACTAGATGACCTGGCCATGTCCCTTCCATTCCTGTGACTCTGTGATTCTATTATTGTTTTCTCTTCCCCATTTCAGAGACTGCAGAGAAAGAGAAGCAGACCCTGAAGTCAGGTAATTGGACAATTTATAGTAAACTGTGTCTGTTCTTTCACTCTCTAACAAGATAGGAAAATTACCACGCGGAATATATGGACTTGAGTCAACTTAATGATTATCACCTCTTAGTGTCATACTTACTAACAGAGAGTGAATTTAGTGCATATGGATTAGTTGGACTTAATCAGAGGCTGGACTAACTTCCTCTATGTAATTCTGTGGCTATGTCTCAATTCTGACCTTCAAAATCCCTGCTATCCCAGTGCTGGGCCCCTACATGCGCACGGGTCTGCTGGGCCCCCTTGGTGCCCCATCAATCCACTGCAGGTCTAGATACCAATGAGCCTTCCCTTCAAGGAGCCTCCAAAGATATCTTATCTGGGACCATGAGTCCTGAAGTAGGATCTGGCTTTGGCACAGTGTCAAAGTTAGACTCCGGACTCACAATTTGCCAGACCACTGTGTTTTATTAGCAAAGCGCTCTGCTAATACACCCAGATAATGTGTGAGTGCCATGCCAGGCTTAAACTACTTTATTTATACAGATAAAAAGGGAAGGAGCTTAATGGGAGAACAAAGGGAACAGAACTGATTAGTTTACCTGGGGCTAGACACACATATCTTACTTCCTTATTAACTCTTACCGATCTCCTGCTAATGTCCCACCATTAGCTTAAGTGGTCCCATTGTTCCCTACCTTAATGTTTCTATTCCTGACAACTTTATTTCAACATTCCTCATTCCTGCATAAAGGAACATACAGCATTTCTTTAATCCAGTCCACTTTTACAATCTAATTCATTCTACTTTCACACTCCATTGTTTTGGTCAAGCAACACAATGACCAACAATTACTGGGTTCCAAATATCAACCGTTCTTTGTCTCTTTGTTCATCAGTGATATTTAAAATCATCATATTAGCACTCTGGTTTGGGGCGGCTATCTGTGTGGCATGTCTTACACAATTTTGGATACAGCAGGAGATTAACTGAAAACAAACAAAAATCATTAGGATTCCAAACAGGATAGTCAGGGCTCCCTGAAACAACCAATTTCCTATGCCAGATAAATTGAACAGGTTACTTAGCCACTTCCACAAAGAACTCGGCTCTTCATGGGGAAGATAAGCTACCTCGTCTAAATGGCTAGCGTGATCTATTACCTCATTGGTGTTGTCAGGTATATACACACAACACTCTTTTCCAGTGAGAGCACTGGTCCTTCCTTTGGCCACCAGCACTATGTCCAATGCCTGATGGTTTTGGAGGGCCATCTGTTGGATCGCCCCTGTTTCTTTGGCCAGGGCTCTTAAACTTTCTCCAGTTTCGTTTGCTATTATTTCAACTACTGCTTGTAACCTCAGGAGCCTTTTTGCATGGTGTATTACTCCCACATGTGGGATAAAGGAACCACCATTGGCCTCTTCCCAGATTAAGGGGCTTATGTTATTTGCATAGCATTGGGCATCTGATAAATCCTTTCTTTTCCATCTGAAATTACAGAGGCATTCTCGTGGGAAGGACTCTAGCATTCGGAATTGTGGGAAGAGCCAGGCAGGATAATAGATAACTGACCTGTTAGCTGGCAATGCAGTATAAGCTTTGGTTCCGCAAACCAAATGATGCCCTATGAAGGCCGGAAAGGGCCGGTTTTACCCATTTGCCATGTAGGTGCCTGCAAAGGAGGAATAATATTCCCCAAAGGGCACATGGTAATTCTTCTTACGAGGAGTGATGTTATTTGCATGGCATTGAAAGACTGTATTGTTCTCACTAAGGTTACTATAGGGGGAACATGAGATTGATTTCTCATTTTGAGCCTAGGTTGAAAAAAAAATCATATCTCCATACCCTGCCTGCCACTTTTTAGTTTTGTTTGAATAATCCCATACACTTTTGTCACAATATGCTGAAGGCAACTGCTCCTTCCCAGATCCAGCCCTGTCCCATTACACACGCAACACCAATGACCTTTTTCCTCCACCACATTTATCCATTTAGATACATTTATTCCCACCACTTCCCAAGTATCATTGCTGTTCCATGTTTTGTTAAATGGACGAGGTTCTCCAGTGAGGTCTGGGGAATTGAGTTGGATTGCCAGGACAGAAACACCAGCTTGAAGTGGGCTGGGATGTGCAGGAGCGGCGCCAGGGTTTTTGGCGCCCTAGAGGCAGGATCGGCTCTAGCCATTTTGCTGCCCCAAGCACGGCGGCACGCCACGGGGGGCGCTTTGCCGCTCGCTGGTCCCACGGCTCTGGTGAACCTCCCACAGGCGTTCCTGCGGAGGGTGCTCTGGTCCAGCGGCTCCGGTGGACCTGCTGCAGGCATGCCTGTGGATGCTCCACTGGAGCCGCGGGACCAGCGGACCCGCTGCAGGCACGCCTGCGGGGGGTCCACCGGAGCAAAATGCGGCCCCCACAAATCCTAGTGCCCTAGGTGACCACCTAGGTCACCTCAATGGAAGCGCCGGCCCTGGGGATGTGGCTGCAGACCCAGAAATTGGCAATATTAAGGGTCTGAGCTATCCACACTTGCTGCTGGATAAAAGAATTGTCTTCATGGACTCCCCAGACCTTAAGACATCAGCAGCCAAGGAACAGGCGCTACCAGAGGTGCATGTTGAAGGCAGGGCCCATCTGGTTCTGACAGCCTCAACTGAGGGAACCGAAGTCACGGTTTTTCATCCACCAGGCAGCAGGCGCTAGGCTTGCTACTGCTTTTTTGGGGGGCCTTGCTTTAGGTCGTCGTCTGCTTCTGGCAACCCTTACGAGAGCGTAGATTGTAAAGTATTGCAGGCCGATCCTTTATGTCTTCCTCTGGAGTCAAAATTGATTCTGTATGGTCCTAAGGTCTTGATTGGTTCACTGGGGATGGGGCCTTCTTACACTGTGAAGCATGTGTCCATGCTGTGATGCCAGATAGTTTAACAGCTGTCTGTGTAGTAAGCAGTGCCTGATGAGGATCCTTCCACCCGGGTTCCAAGGCGTGTTTTTGGTAATGGTGCTATACATAGACCCAATCACACGGCTCGAGGTCATGGCAGCTTGAACCTGTGAATGGAAATGACTTACAGCTTGCATTAATCCTTTGCAATATTGAAGGAGTGTACTGTGAGTCAAGTTCAAGTCTGAGACCGGAGTAATGGTAGCCACAGCTCGCATATGGCATCCCATAACAATTTCAAAAGGACTCAGTTTATGCCTTTGGGATAGAGTGGATCGCATTTCCATAAGGGCCAGTGGTAAAGCTGCTGGCCAGCTGAACCATGTAGAGTCACAAATTTTAGCAAGCTTATTCTTAAGTACACCATTTCGTATTTGGTAGGGACAGTGCAGCAGGTGTGTGATATGTAATATACTATCCAGATGTTGAAGAAGTGGTCCGATAAAATGTGTACCCTGGTCACTGGACAGAGTGGCAGGAATTCCCTTGGCAGGCATACTATGAGTTAACAAACATCTGGCAACAGACAATGAGTCAGCGTTGCGACAAGGAAGGCTTCAATCCAACCAGAAAATAAACATACCATAACCAATATAAATTCATATCATTGACACTTAGGTATTTTTAAAAAATTAAGTTGCCAATGGAAGAAAGGTGCTTGGGGCAGGACCCGAAACTCCTGGGCCACTTTTACAGATTTACCAATATTGTGGCTTTAGAAAGTGGTACAGGTGGCACAGTGGCAGGCTGAAAAAGAGCTGAAATGTGGGGGGGCCCACCATCCTCCCTTAGTTACAGCAGAGACCATCCCCTCCTTTCCAACATGTGAAACACCAAGTAGCAGGGCGGCCAGAGATGAGTAGAGTGAAAAGGGGGCCACTAAGGTGCCAATAGGGAACGCCAAAGGGAATCAGGATATAGAGAGCAACTTTGGGCAACAGAGTCCAAAGTGGCAGAGAAATAAGCCACTGGGAGGTTTTTGTCTCCATGCATCTGAATGAGAACTCAAAGTGCACACCCAGATTGTTCGTGGCAGAAAAGGGTAAAAGTCTTAGAATAGTCAGGCAACCCTAAAGCAGGGGCAGAAGCCAAACCTTGTTTGAGAGAAACAAGGGCAGAGTCAGCTTCAGGAGGCCACGGCATGGGGTCAGGCACAGAGAATCGAGTGAGTTCCTGGAGAGGTTTTGCAAGGAAGGCATATTGGGGAATCCATTGCCTGCAAAATCCAGCCATGCCCAAAAACTTTTGGACCTGGCATGGGGAGCGAGATTGGAGAAAGCTAAAGATAGCTTGGATGTGGGCGGGAGAAAGTGTATGGGAATCCTGGGAGAGGAGAAAGCCAAGGTATGTGACAGAGGCTTGACAGAGACGTAGCTTAGAGTGAGAAGTCTTGTGACTCTGGTTTGGTAGGGCAGTAAGGAGTACTAAAGAATCAGTTTCTGAAGCAGACAACAAAGGGGAACAGAGGAGTAGATCATCTACATATTGGACTAGTGTGGACCTGGATGGGAAAACAAGATCAGCAAGGTCTCGGGCTAATGTCTGGGAAAAATAAAATGGGCTTTCAGTATACCTCTGGGGGAGCGTGGTCCATGTGTACTCTTGCTCCCTTGTAAGAAAAGGCAAAAAGATACTGGGAGTCTGAGTGAACCGAGACAGAAAAGAAAGCAGAGCACAAATCAACAACTGTAAAATGAGTTGCACCTGGTTGGATAGAAGCCAAAATCATTGCTTGGTTAGGGACAACAGGAAAGGTGGATATAACAATGCAGTTAATGGCTCGAAGATCCTGAACAAACTGCCACGATTTACCATCAGTTTTTCGAACTGAGAGGATAGAGGTGTTACAGGGGCTGGAACAGGGGACAATAATGCCTTGTTCCTGCACAGCAGTCATGACCGTAGCAATGCCAGCCTCTGCTTCAGGATTTAAAGGGTAGTGAGACAGGCGAGGCAGGGGTTTGGATCGATCCGAGCCTTCTCGGAGAATGGGGTAAATGGGAGCGCTCAGTTTGGTGGTGGGAGAGGAGAATTGCAATAAAACTTTTAACTTATCTTTTGAATATTTGAGAGAGGTGAGTTTTGATTCTATCCACCTACGATTTGCCTCTTCCCAGCACTGCATGAAACAATCAACCTCTCCTCTAGCCAATTTAGTTTTAGATTGTCTGAGTTTGTCTTTTAAGACGTCCATTCAGTCTTTGCCCCAAGACCCTAACAGTGGCCACTGAGTTTTGGGATTCCCCTAAGTTAATCTAGACCATTTTTCCAGAAATGTACAGGAGTCTGGACCATTCTTAAAATGCATAAAATGAGCCGATGTTCCTTTAGGAAACAGTCCCGACTTAGACGTCTGGTTACCCATGCAGGAGGACTTTACTCACACCAATTGCACAAGAAGGAAATTCGGGTTGGTCAGAGCAATGTGCAATGCACAAAAGGAGCCCACAGGCTCCTGCCTCAATCACCCTTGCTTTCACACCAAGGGTTTTACCCAAGGTGTAGTGCAGCTACGATTGTGCAGATTTCACTCACTCAGACTGCGGGAACAGGACCCCTTGGTCTGCCGATTCCCGGACGGAGATGGCACCCAGACTCAAACACTCCACAGGGAGGATGGATAGACACAGAGACAGGACAGTCTTCAGTCCGGACAAAACACAGAAATAATTACCTGACCAGATTCCTGATGTTAGATCCCGGGATCCTTACCAGAACAGAGTGGAAACCAATAGGTTCGATGGCATAGACTTCACTGTGGTCGTGCACTCTTCTGTTCTGGCAGAGGACTGCTTGGGCCAAATGCTCAGGTGCCAGCTGCCACGGTAGTCCTGCAAAAATGGTCAGGAATCACACGGCCCCAGTGAAGATGGTTGCCATCTCGGTGGAACCTCCAAATTTTCAAAGTTAAGCTCAGGACTCACAATTTGTCAGACCACTGTGTTTTATTAGCAAAGCGCTCTGCTAATAATACAGTCAAATAATGTGTGAATGCCATGCCAGGCTTAAACAACTTTATTTATACAGATAAAAAGGGCGCAAACTTAACAAGATAACAAAGGGAACAGAACTGATAAGTTTACCTGGGGCTAAACACATATATCTTATTTCCTTATTAACTTTTACCGATCTCCTGCTAATGTCTCAACATTAGCTTAAGTGGACTCATTGTTCCATGTGTTTCTCTTCCTGACAACTTTATTTCAACATTCCTCATTCCTGCTTAAAGGAAGATACAGCATTTCTTTAATCCAGTCTACTTTTACAATCTAATTCATTCTACTTTCACAACAGTTAACTGCTTCATCTTCATTCCCAGAAGATTCTGTGGTTTTGGGCTCTTACTCCCCTTTGGTACTGGAGGATTTCAAGGCATTCCAGGACCTTTTACAGCATATGGCTGCTTCCCTAGGTGTTCAAGAACAGTTCCTTCAGCAGAACCCCCTGAAATTAGTGGAAATTCAGCAGCTCTCTGCGCCTGAGAGAGTAGCCCTCCCTATTGAAGATGGGCTCCTTGAATCTGCTAAGGTTCTTTGGAGCATGCCAACTTCAGTGCTGCCTGCAGCTAAGTGCATGGAAAAGTGCTTCCTTACGATGCAGGGGTTGGGGATTTTCACTTCTATCTATCCTCAAAGTCCCTGGTCATAATTGTGATGAATGATTAAAGTCCTGTAGGAGACGTTTAAGTCCACTTCAGTGAGAAGGAATCTATTGAAATGGACCTGAAGGGTGTGACCTGGTGCCTGGGATGTACCACATTGAGAATGCCACACTCAGGGCAGACTGCAAGAATCAGGGCAGTCAACCCAAACTGATGGTTAATTCTATAATTAGACTCACCAAGCCAGTATCAAGAAAGCTTCTGCGGTACCACTCTGGTTAACCAAAAACTAAACACAGTCCTCTTTAGCCATTCCAGACCTTGGCTCCTATCCAGAGAAACAGGTCTAATATAGTGAGAAATTACTGAATACCCAATTCACCAGATATGAGGTTCTTACCAATCCCAAAAGACCAAACACTTACCCCCAGGTCAATATGTATCTCAGATCTAACCCAAATATCATGTTGTCAGCCAATCCTTAGTAAACTAATTAAAGAATTAGTAATAAAAGGAAAGAAGAGACTTATAAATGATTAAATGATCATATACATACCAATGAGTGCAAAGTCCTTATATGAGGTTTGTAACAGTGTTGGACTAGACTACTGGCTTGCAAAAGTCTCTCTGACCTCTTTATCTGTAACTTACACAAATGACACAGCCACTGTTTACAATAGTTGCCATCTTGCTGTTGGAAGTTCTGCAGAGCCCACACTCTTAGGGAGAGACTGACACCCAATTTTCCTATCTCCTGATCTTTTGGAAAGGAGTATGGCCTTTGTAAGCCCATGGGGAGTGCGTTCTTGAAAACAGATACATATCCCCATAAGAGTGTGGTGGTGTTATACAGGTTCCCGCTAGGGCCAATTTGGCCAGTCTGGTGAGTCTGTTCACAGCCCCTAGTTAAAGGCAGCTATGGCGACTTTTTGTAGTTGTTGGATTGTATGAGCTTCAACCGAGTGTTTGCTCGTGGTAAGCAGATTTGCCGTGCTTCGCAGTACATACTTCGGTTATCTGTTAAGACGGCTTGACTAGCAGTGTTTGTACGGTTTCCCATTCTGCTTTCACTTTCATCTCTCTGTTCAGAATCCGCGCTCTGCGTAGTTCGTTCTCACATCTGTTCCAGTGGGTGCTCGAGCACACACTCACGCAACAAGGGAAGTCTTAACACCATGGTTCGTCTCGACGTAGCCAGTGAGTCGTTTACCGGTGAACTTCACACTCACGCTATCACTGATCACTTTGGCTGTGCATCACGGCTTCAACGCAAACCACTGACTTATAACGCCTTCCGCTCATGTTACACACACGCTCGCCCATTCCTGTGCCATATGATGACCTATCGTTTAGGGTGCGCTCCTTTCGTGGCTTCTCACAACACCGCTAACGCCACTCTCTATTTGCAAAATCCTCTATTGCTTAATAGCAGCATACATATATGGTTTAGTTCCATTTGCCACTACTCATTATTATGCTTTTCTTTTCGTTAAGCATGCTACGCCAACCACCATCCATTTTCTTCGAAATAAAGGTAACAGACCTCTCGGATAGAACCGAAGCAAGACAGTCAGGGTCTTTTTCAAGGGATACTGCCATGTACATAAGAACATAAGATTGGCACCTGGCTTCAGACCAATGTCCACCTACCCGGTATCCTGTACTCTCACAGTGCCAGTGCCAGATGCTTCAAACCTACTCTCTCAACGAGGAGGAAGAGAGAGAATTTGGAAGCATCTGGCACTGGCCCACTGTAGAGACAGAATCCGAGTAGGTGGACCATTGGTCTGAGCCAGTGTGGCCAATTATGTTCTTATGTACATGGCAGTATCGCCTTGAAACCTGACTGCTTGGGCTTGGTCTGTCCGAGTCTGTTCCCGTAGAAATGATGTTGGTTAGCTGTTGTCAGGGAAAATTAAAATGTGGGCAATGAATAACCAAAAGCCTGCTTTAAGTAATGAGATTGTAGAGACCGGTCATTGAATTTAGGAGGGGCAAGGGAGCATAGACACAGGACTTTAACGACTCAAATACATATTGCAGTGGAGTCCTGATGAAAGCCACTGCTCATGAGCCTGATGATTTCACAGTTTAAAACCACTCAGTGCTGTGTGAGATGTCACGGGAAAGCATTTCTGTAGCTTTGGTGGCCTACTAAGTCAAACCTACATTGATGGTTTTACCCAGTCAAGAGGTAAACGATAAGAGAAAGAGATCCTGGGGTTATGTCGACGGTAGCACCTTAACACCGAATGCACCGGTAGGGAGCATTAATATGGTGAAGCTCAGATAAGAAACGTGAAATGGAAATCGCAGCAGGAGAGTTTGAGGGGATCAATGAAAGTCAACAAACCAAACAGGGTCCCCTTGGCCAGTGGCAAGGCTTAGATGATTCTTGCAGATGATCAATGCCGAAATAATTTGTTTACATACTTAAGCTTGGTGTCATTTGAAAAGCCTCAGGTCCATCTTTGGGATTCACACTCTCCGCATACACCAATCAACCTCGACCACATGTGCCCTTGAACCACAGTGCTCACTCGTGTATGTGAACAACCAACGTTGGACCTCTATCCCGCAATCACACTCATGGCAACCATACTGACTTGGATTTTACAGATACTGTGGACCAAGTAAAACACAGTCGAATATTTAAACCGAACTAAGATCCAATTTATGAGGGCTGTAATTACTAACACTGCTCCTAACGTTTACAGCTTCACTCCGTAACAAGGGACAAAGACTCAGATAGAATTAATCACTGAATGCTCTATCCACCTTGAAGGGTTAGATGGCCTTTTGAGGGTGGCTCCTTGAATTTCATTCAATGTTACAGGATGCCGATGATTCTCAACTTTTTTCCGTTTTGAGGCCTGAACATTCCGTCAACTGCATACAATGGACAATCTACTCACTTATGCATACGCAGATATACCCCACACTATTCTAAACTGTATTGCTTTAAAATCCTAATGCTGAGAAATTTTCATTTACTCATCCATATTCATATACCAAATTCCTAGCACACTGAGTCAAGTTTAGATTGTAACGTCATTTACACCTAGTCATGAGACATAGTGAATCGAGAAATAGGTCTGAACACTGTGTTGCATATTCATAACAGATATAGTCATACCGCATTTCCAGCCAACTGGATATTCGCACTAGATCGTAATTAAGTTAATATTTGGTCTTTGGAAGACAGGTCTCTACACACCGAGCACGACGCGGCCGTAGTCTAGATTCTACAGCAGTGGAAGGAATTTCATCATACGCAGAATCACTCCTGAACGGAGGCTAGGTAGCAGACGGATCTTCCATGGACTCTAGCAATTTACAGCAGGGGTCAGGAGATCTGGTGCTCATTTTGTGCTGTCTATGCACAAATAGAAGACATAGACATAGATCAAGTACTGAAGGACCTCAAGAGGTCACTAGTCCAGTCTGCAGCAAACTAATAAACCATTCCTGAGTGTGTTCCACGCTCTTAAAAATCCCATTGTGGAGATTCCAAATCTCTCGCAATTATCAGTTACCATTATCCAGTGCTAACCACAGTGAAACACAATGGTGAAATTGCAACGTTGAGCACGTATTTTACAACCAAAGGATGACGGCAGTGAGTCTTGAGGGGTTTGGTTGTTGGGAGGGTGATGGAAAAACTTGTTATGGATGTTTCACTGAAGTACGCGGCAGTGGCCGTGCCGAGTTTGCTTTGCAGCCCACTAGTGGAACAAACCATCAACCTGAGATGTAGCTATGTGATGTAACTGTGTACCAGGCCATAGAGGGTAACATTCTAACCACCCTGAGACAAGCATGATCAGCTCCGCATGTCCCTGAGAACGGCAGACTGCAACAACAGTGCCTGAATGAACATAGTCATGAACTTACATCTAAGGTTGGATTCGAATTCTCACCCCGAAAACAAAAAACGTCAACCAGCAGCAAAATAACCAGTGAAAGAAACCAGAGTTTCAGTCCGCCTTCAAAAAGGTGAAACCAAGACGCTATGAAGTCTACTGGGAGTCGTGTGTTGTTAAAGGAGTCTCAGATATGCGTCAGGTTGGAGGCACTACACAGGGCACAAGAGATAAAACGGACTGCAACAGGAGCACCATGAGTGTATACACCAATGGAATGGTTCTCTTAACATCAGCACGCCATATAGAGGCTGCAAGAGAGCGCAGTACTCAAGTGAGGGGGAGCACTGGGTGCCGAGAGAAAAGAAAGAATGTCAGAGTATCTGGTAGCAGGAGCATATGAGCTCCGGCTGACGTTTCAACGGGCCTGATACGAAGAGGTGCTAGAGCGCAGAACTGAGCAGATGGATGAGGGATGCATTGACGCGCATTCCTTGGCAATCACTGAGCAATGGTACTGGAGCAGCTGCCAGAGGCAAGAGCGACGAGGATGGGCCCACATCGAGGCGACGGGGGGAGAAGAGTGGCAGCTGGGGCTGTCCGAAAGGACAGGCGAAGCAACCGGCTGAGAGAAGAAGGAGCGCCTAGATAGACGCACACAAAAAACTAATCCCATGGCAAAGAAGGCACACAGGGACCGGCACATACAAGCATTAAACGACAAGGAAGGGATCCAAAAGATAAGTCTACTCAATCCTTGGAGTAACATCCTAGTCAACATCGTTCTGAGTGGATGGCACTGAATTGTCCCTTAGAGCGCTTATCCAGCGACTCTACTACAAGAATGCCAGCCACATAATCTGTCCATTCCCATCGTAAAATTGGAAAAAACACTCCTGTAATTGAAGCTCTAAGAAAAGGTTGAGGATAGTAATATATCTCTTAATGGCTTTTCCTTTGGAACCGCTATTGAACTTGTTTGTCTGAAAGAATTCTGCTTACCTCCACTGCATAGTTTGGTCACTCTTAAGCATGTTAAACTGAGTTAGAGTTGTATCCTCATCGTGACGCTTGTTGGCTTGTTCACTAAGCAAGGTGAGCTTTTCTAGCCTACATTGATAAGTTTCTCCCACAGTCTACAAGAGGTCACAGAACTGTTCTCTATCTTTTCCTTTCAGAGTGTATCAGGCAGGGCACTATGAACAGACTGCATGGAGATCCAGGTACAGCATATGAATCGGTGAGCGGCGAGGGCGAGAAGCACTCAAGTATCACACTGTGAAGTTTTACATCATTTGGGAAACAGCTGTTTAGAGTAACGCACCTGCCGAATGTGTGGGGGGCTGGGAACACAAGTAAGGCAAGTGAGGAACGCTCAGCAGTGTACGGAGCAATGCCACTAGTATGCTATACACAAGCGTTATCGAGGGCCATGACCCTTCTCCCATGTGTGCTTGTCGATAATGAACTAGTGGACCAACTGTGGCAGCATGGAATGTCATTTCCAACGATTGTGCAGGTGAACCCTGTTGGGATGTAGACTAACTAGAGGCTGGCACCTGTGGATGATTCGAGTTCTTCCTGTCAGAATTGATATGAAAACAAATTATGAAAAATTTTAATCCATCCATCCACGCATGAGCTTTAGTAAAGGAAATCGCGATTCCCGTTCGAGGGACACGGCATATTTGTATTGCGTGCAACAGATTTTGGTCCTCAAGTAAGTTCTTGGTTCTCCGTGTTACATTAAACAAAATAGAATACGTGCATTCCCACCGGTATGAAAAACCCAAACATCATCAAACAAACCTTTGTGTATGCTATCCAAGTGGGATCAGGTCACACACACCACGCACGTAATTTCTCCTATGTTTAGTATTAGATTACATTGTGTTCATTACCAGGCATACACGGTTTGCGTAGAGCAATAATATCTCCCATGTTTTGTGGTTCAAGCAGATCAGTCCTTTGTCCATGGATACTGATCAAACTTGGAATGATTTGGTAGGCATTGCTAAGGGAGTGTAAAGTCCTTGCTTCCTTTGGAGTAAAACAGGGATGTATTTGAATGAGGTACAGAAGCAGGTGGATTTTTCATAGATCAGAGACTTAAGTTCAGAAGGACCTTTGGTCATCTATCGACTCCTGACAACAGGCCAAATCTACCCACTCACTCTGTAATAACCCCAACTATGTCGAGTTTTGGAAGTCCAAATGTGGTTAAAGACCTCAGGTGCAGATCCACAAGTGACCGGCCCTGCGCAGAGAAGGCCGAAAAACTCCAGCTTGCATTCTGAGGAAAAGTCTTTCCCAACCCAAATATGCGCTCAGCTAAACCTATGGTAATTACAAGGGATTACTGCGTGCGCGTGAGGTTATTACTTCTTAGACCAGTAGGGAGCTAATGGGATGGAATAAACGATGAGCAACCGAAATCCAAACAACAAAATGAACCAGGATCATACTGATCCTTCCGTCACATAGCAATTGCTGGGCCCCTGCAGAGGCATATGCCCAAAGCAACTAGTATGATCTTCTTTAAACAGCTTGAATCAATCCTATCTCATTGCTATTCTAAGGTTGCCCCTTAAGATGCCTCTGACCATGTTTGCAGACGTCTTTTTTATGTTGCTGACCAGACTCTTAAGCCTCCTCAGCACCCATGGACAAAATGGGACACCCAGCTGAAAGACGACATGAAGTAGAGATCACTCTGGGACACTAAGGATGCCCAGCACCAGTCATCTCCCTTGGAGTCAACCATTTGTCGTGTGTAGCGATCTATAATGTAAGTTAATATTCACCGCCCTCCATGTGAGGAGATATGCAACTTGCCCATTAATACAGAAACTGGGTTAATATAAACAAACAATTTTTGAACTTTAGGATAAGGGTTAAAGAGATAAACCAAGATACAAATAAATAAACACCCATAGCTGATTATTAAAGAACAGGTCATCTACACACGACTTGCCTCAGAGACTAATGGCAAACCATGCTAAACCCCACAAATTCATGAGAATTAGAACGATAATACACAATAAAAAGGAAGCACAAGGTTAATAGTTTTTGAACTGACTAGAAATACAGACGGGGACTACAATCCTCGTGATTCCCTTTACGTGGAGGCACATAATGCCTCGTGACAACACGTAGAACAGTGCTGCTTTATCAAGAATGGTAGAGGAGTGGTGCTGACGCAAGGTGACTCATAAATTTTGTTTGGGTTTCCCTGTGTAATGTCTCTTGGTCCAGATTTAATAAAGACTCTCATTACGTCACAATTACTAAAAAGAGCATTCCATGAACTAAGCATAACGCTTAGTAGAGCTCAAAAAAATGGATACTGAGAGAGACTAAACAGAGGGAATAAAGCTATAATTTTACATTAGCCAGGGGTTTCAAGGAAAAGACCTCTTTAATAGGAACAAGTCAAGAAAGAGCCCATAGCACATAACTGGGATATGCAAGTGCAAATAGTGACTCAGTCCGGCTAGCTTCACATACGATACATTGTTGTTCAGTTGTGTGTAGTTCATTGAACTTTAAAATGACCGTTCTAGTCTGTAATACCCATGTATTTTATAAAGCAGATATTGCAGGAGCCTTCATAAAAATTCTCATCTGCATTGAGTCCTGGTATGCTAAATCTAAATAAACAGCTGCTCATTAGGCTGTGCTTTCATACTGGACTAGATTTCTGGTGAAAATTATAGACGTGTGAAGGGTTAAAATAGGCAAATATCGTACCAAATTGTCCCTAATAAACGAGATGAATTATATGCTTGCCAAGTCTACACTAGAGGCATCAGTTCCACAAATCCATGAAATTACTGACTGCCTAGAAGGTACGACAGAAAATCTGGGGGTAGTGATGTCAACAACTGGTCAACATGTTACTGAACAAAAGCTACAACATACTGGGATGTTGTAGCAGAACAAAGAATATTGTGATGTTATGATGGAGGT
>NC_133779.1:11991215-12033356 GCF_003597395.2 Chelonoidis abingdonii | reverse complement strand
GACCCCAAAGAAGAGATTGCATTAGTGTAATAGTCATTTTATACAGAATGCACAAATGAGCAGGAAGATCTACACCTTTTCCTTGCAGCTGTGAATTGCCAGTCAGCCAGGTTGCTGTTGTCCATAGTATGACTTCATAACTCTTGCTATGTCTAAATTCATGGACCAGCTGCCTAACGCTTCAAGGGAGGAATTTTGAGCATATGTCATTAAAGGCTATTTGGTAGCAATAGTTCTTTCAGTCGGGCTGGATGTCCGTGATATTTCCAGTGAGAGTGATGCATGGCAATGACTATGGGAAGGTCTGGTTCGCTCCTCCTACCTCCTCTGTTGGGGGAACTATCTGGCACTGCTTTTACATGGTAAGGGCTCATCACCCCAACAGCTGGGTCCTAAGCGCCATCAAATCAAGTCATCAACATCCAGGTCCCTCCATCCCTCTTCAGGGACCTTTCTCACCATATACTCCTTCTCAAGCAGGTTTGCTCTTTGTGGGAGTTTGGAAGCAGTGCGGGAGGCTCTTGCTGTAACACCGTGTCAATTATAGAGGGTAGCCAGTAGCCGTGTTAGTCTGGATCTGTAAAAGCAGCAAAGAATCCTGTGGCATCTTATAGACTAACAGACATTTTGGAGCATGAGCTTTCGTGGGTGAATACCCACTTCGTCGGATTCATCTGCCGAAATGGGTATTCACCCATGAAAGCTCATGCTCCAAACATCTGTTAGTCTATAAGGTGCCACAGGATTCTTTGCTACCAGTGTCAGTGTTTCTATTCCCAGTACTTTCTGGTACCCAAATTCAAGGGAAGGGTAAGGCCCATTCTCAATGTTGGTAACCAGACCAAATATATCAGGTGTATGAGGTTCTGAATGATCAATCTATCAACTGTCCTTTCTGTGTTGTCTCAGAATGACTGGTTTGCTGTCCTGGACCTTCAGGATGCCTACTTTTATGTGCCAATTTTTCCCGGCCACAGAAAATTTCTTCTGTTCATCACGGGAGAGTACCATTTTCAGTATACAGTTCTCCCCTTAGAACTCTCTTCTGCCCCTTGGATTTTTACCAAATGTATTGCTATTGTCGTGGACTATCTCAGAAAGAAAGGGATACACATCTTCCTGTATCGAGACAACTTGTTACTGAGGGGCAAGTCCAGAGACGAAGTTCTTTCTCACATCCAGACTACACTGTGCTTGCTCAAGTCTCTGGATCTCATTCTAAACACTGGGAAGTCAGCTTTGGTTCCCACTCAGAAAATAGTTCAATGGGACCCTAATAGTGCCTATGAGTTTGATAGAATTTCTGCTGATCAAAAACCTTCAGGCGATTTGCCACCTTTACCTCAACCTGCAGTCTCAGCCTTCCAAAACAGCTCACAAGTCCTTGAAGCTCTTGGGCCACATGTCTGCTTGCATGCAGGTGGTCCAATTCACAAGACTGAAGCTTCAGCCCCTTCTCACGTGGCTCAGCACAGTTTGTTGTCCAGTTCACCTTAGACAGATTATTCCATTTCCCTCCACTGGCCTTGGACTCGCTGCAGTGCTGGATGTTCTCAAGAATGTTTGTCCGAGTGTTCCCTTTGTCTAGCCCTTGCCAACCAGAAATGTTTTCACCAACACCTCCCTTATGGGCTGGGGAGCACATCTGGAGTTGCTGAAAGTCCAAGGTTTACAGTCAGAGCAGAAGTCCTCTCTGCATATCGATGTGCTGGAGCTTCGGGCCATCTGCAATGCATATTATGCTTTTCGGGACCATACCAGTGACTATGTGGTTCACATACATATTGACAATACCACCTTGAGATATTATGTGAATAGAAAGGGGGAGCACACTCCAGGGTGCTCTGCCAAGAGGCAATCAGGTTGTGGCAGTTCTACATCAAGAAGAGGATTACTCTGATGCTGAACACTTGCCTGAGGTCCAGAATCAGCTCATGGACCATTTCAGCAGGAGGTTTTCACTGAGTCACAGCTTGGGGCGTTCCTGTTTGCTACAAGGGACATCAGGAAATGACATCTATTCTGCTCTTGAGGAGGCCTCAATCCAGGTTCCCCACCAAATGCTTTCCATCTCAGCTGGAACTTAGCTCTCCTGTTTGCTTTCCCTCTGATCCCGATGATCCCACAGATCAACTTCAAACTGTGGTGGACCAAACCAAGCTGATCTTCATTTCCCCAGCATGGCCGAGGCTGTATTGGTTCTCTGACTTTCTTGCATTGTCAATTCGGCCTCCAATACCCCTTCCTCTGCATCCCAACCTATTAACACAGAATCATTGCTGCACCTTCCATTCTGTGTTCAGCTCCCTGCATCTTACGACATGGCTGCTGCACGGCTAATACCATGGTAGCAAGTTTCTTAAAAGGGATTCTTCATCTCTATCCTCTGGTCTGAGACCCAGTTCCTCTACGGGACCTTAATATGGTCCTAGCAGCTTTGATGGGACCACCATTCAAGCCCCTGTCAGAAAACTGTGTTCCTGGTAGCTATAACATGTGCAAGGTCAAGGTGAGTCTGTGAGTTACAGCCTCTGATGTCATAGCCTCCTTATACACAATCCTTCCAAACAAAATGACTCTACAACCACATCCAATGTTTTTCTCTAAAGTTGTTTCTCAGTTTCATCTGAACAAGGCAGTATATTTACTTTTGTTCTATCTTCAGCTGCCTTGATCTCTGGAGGAACAGAGTTTCCACACACGGGATGTAAAATGATATCTAGACTTCTATCTGGACAGGACTAAATAATTTTGTGCTTTGCCTTGCCTGTTTGTGTCGTATACAAATTGTATGAAAGGTCAAGTGGTCTCTTCCCAGACTATCTCCAAATGGATAACAGCCTGTATTAAGACTATATATGAAATAGCTTTGACTGTGGCTGATCAGCAGGTAAGAGCTTATTCAATGAGAGTGAAGATTATGTCAATAGTATTTGTTAGCGATGTCTCCATATTGGATACTTGGAAGGCTGCCTATGGTCATCCATGTATTCATTTATGAACCATATGCCATTACAGCATCTTCCAGGTTGGATGCAAGTTTTGGTAGGGCAGCCCTGTGCTCCTTGTTTAGATAGATTCAAAGCTCTGCCCCTTAGAGGGGGGTTTACTCCTTGTGAGTCACCTAAGTGGAACAAACAACTGCATCTACTCAAGGAAGAAAAGGTTACTTATTTTAACTGTGATTCTTTGAGACATGATATAGACATATATTCCACAATAAACCCTCTCTATCAAACTAATCTCTGGCCATCTGGTGCAAAGGAATTGAGGGGGACACATTAGTGAGACTTCATATAGCCAGGAGAGGAGCTACTGCCACGGGGTGCAAACACCATCCCTCTACAGTACTGCTAGGCAAAATTATCCAGCTCTGGGGTGCTGCACACACACACACCTAAGAGGAAAAAAAACATTTCTTTTTTTGAATATCTAGACTGGGTGACAAGCTTCTTCCAGGTAGTGCCACCATTCTTCAAAGGTGATCTTTATGTTTGCCACCAAATGAAAGGATTGTCAGCCAGGAAATAGTCTGGATCAGGGAAAAGGTGTGGAGGGAATCACACAGAATTGTAAAGTTGTTGGTGTCCCTGAATCATGCCCTCCAGGAGAGTGGTTTTCACTTGTATTTGACCAGAAGACAAAGGAAAACCATCATTAGATTCTATGAGATTGGAAGTGGCTTGGGATTGCAGGGGATTCTGCTGGGTTTATAAAGCATTCAAGTGTGCGTGAGTCAATGAAGGCCAGCGTGACAGATATTGCTGGGGATTTCTGGGACTGGAACCTGCAAGTGGGGTGTCCTCCAGAAGAGCTCAAAATGTGTTCCAATCAAGACTGAGGTGTGTGGGAGCTGTTTTTTTTGAGGTCAAGGCTGAGTAAACCATTTGGGCCATAATCGGTTCAATTAAAGTCACCGCAGTCCAACTGAGCTCTTTGCAGTAGATACAGTTACCTGTTCTTATGTCTACATCGACCGAAGATCGTTAGACAATCCAATTGGATCTGATGCTGCAGAGGGGGCCAGCTACTTTCTATAGATGGCTGCTGCAGTGCAGGTCTTCTGGGCCACTCCACAAAATGTGGCTCATGTTTCCATGCTGTGTTGCGGAGGTTAGATCCCAGATGTGAGCCTCAACCATCTGCATGTCCATCTTCTAGCTGTAGCTGAAGTGTGTACCTTTGATATGAACCAGGATGGGCAGGAACAATGTCCCTAGCCCCTGTTTACCAGAAGCTGGGAAAGAGCGACAGGGGATTATGGCTCATTTGATGATTACCTGTTCTGTTCATTCACTCTGGTGAACTGGCCAATGTCAGAAGACAGGATACTGGGCTAGATGGACCTTTGGTCTGATCCAGTAGGGTCATACTTATGTTGTTTTGATGCTCTAAAGGGCTGTTACAACACAGAAAAATAATTCTCCTTAGACAGAAGGGTTGAGAACGTCGGAGCTGTGTCAGGATCCAGACCCACATCTTCCATGAAGGTTACATGCTTTGCAAATCCACAGCTCCTGAGCTTTGGTGCATATCATTAACCACCAGCCCCACTGCTATCAATGCAGCTGGCTCCTGCACTGTAGCTAGCAGTGTGGCTGTGGGGTGTCTGCAACTAACACCAGTAATTATGGGGCACAGAGCATCACACAGTGGGTCTTTGTGTCTAATTCTGTTCTTTTCTCCATTTCAGAGACTGAGAAGAATGAGAAGAATCTGAAATCAGGTAACTGGAGAATCCTCAGTAAATGTATGACTGCGCTTTCACACTATGGTGAGATAGGAAAATCAGCACAAACAATGTATGAACTTCAGTTACCTGTATGATCATCTGCCCTTTTCCTGCAAATATTCGAACATTTCAGTGTTTGCAGCTCACATTTCAGTATCGTCCTTAATGATGGAGAGTGAATTTAGTGCATATGGATTAGTGGGACATAATGACAGTCTGGATACGTCTATATTGCAGTTGAGAGTAACTTCCAAGCTTGAATAGCCAAACACATATTAGATTGAGCTTGTGCACTAACAATAGCAGTTTGGTTGAAAGAGCAGGGAGAGAGGCTCAGGGTATCTTCCCAACCAGGTAGTCAGATAGTCTGAGTGGTTTTTACTTGAGTAGCTAGCACCGTCGGCTGAACATTCTACCCCTCACTACCTAGCTATTTTTAGTGCACTAGCTTGAGCAGAGCTAGCACTTGTCTGACTGTCCGATCTGGTATCACTGTCCCAGATGCACTGTAGATGTACCTAGAGTTTGGAATAACACCACGTCACTGTGCTTAGAACTACACTGAACACATGATGGTCTCCTTTTCTTCTCTCCCCAGATTGCGAGGAGCTGCGTGAGAAGCTTGGTAAGAACATCCACCCCATTAGAGCCCCTGGGCAGGGGCTCTCAGCCACACACAGTGCTGAGCAGATACAGAAGCAGCAACACCACAGGGCAGGGCTGAGTGAAAAGTTTGAGCCAAAATCTGAATCACCGCAGTCCCACAGAAGCACTGTGGGCTCTTACAGTGTCACCTGGCCTTTGACAATCCAATGCCAATCACATTGTTCTGATGGACGAGAAGGGGGCCAGCCACTTTCTATAGATGATTGCTGCAGTGCAGGCTCTTCTGGGACATTTCCTAAAACATGGCGATGAGCAAGAGACCAGACTCAGACTCAAGTTTCCATGCTTTGTTGCCAAGGCCAGATCCCAGCTCTGAGCCTCGATCATCGGCTCGTCCATCCTCTAGGTACACCTGGAGCGCGTAGCTATGAAGCTGCAAAGGGCTGTTAGTAACAGAGAAAAGGAATTCCCCTTAGACAGAGTGTTGAGAATATCAGAGCTGTATTGGGATCCAGATCCACATCTTCCATCAAGGTTAGATGCTTTGCAAATCCCAGGTGTCCTGCATGTTGCTGCATATCACTAACCACCAGCCCCACTGCTATCCAAGCTGCTGGTTCCTGCACTGGGGCTGGGACTGGGGCTTTGGGGGAGTCTGTAACTAATCCCAGTCATTTTGGGGTACACAGCATCATTCAGCACATCCCTCTGTGTAATTCTGAATAACAGAAAATGTGGAAATGGCAGACATACTGAGTGAATTTTTTGTTTCAGTTTTCACCTAAAAGGTTAGTTGTCATTGGTTGTCTATCATAGTGAATGCCAGTGAAAATGAGGTAGGACCAGAGGCTAAAATAGGGGGAAAAGAAGTTAAAAATTACATAGAAAAGTTAGATGTTTTCATGTCACCAGGGCCTGATGAAAGACATCCTAGAATACCCAAAAAGCTGATTGAGGAGATATCTGAGCCTTTAGCTATTATCTTTGAAAAGTCATGGAAGACAGGAGAGATTCCAGAGTATTGGAAAAGGGCAAATATTGGGCCAATCTATAAAAATGGGAATCAGAACAACCCAGGGAATTACAGAGCAGTCAGCCTAACTTCAGTACCTGGAAAGATAAAGAAACAAAGAATTAAACAATCAATCTGCAAATGCCTAGAAGATAATAAAGTGATAAATTACAGTCATTGTGGATTTGTCAAGAACAAATCATATGAAACCAACCTGATAGCTTTCTTTGACAGGGTGTATCTGAACTTTAATAAGGTTTTTGATACTGTCTCGCATGAACTTCTAACAAAAACAAACATGAATTCCAACCTAGATGGAGCTACTATAAGGTGAGTGCGTAACTGGTTGGAAAACTGTTCTAAGAGAGTAGTTATCAGCTGTTCACAGTCAAACTTGAAGAGCAGATCCAGTAGGGTTTCTGGGGATCATTTCTGGGTCCTGTTCTATTCAATATCTTCATCAGTGATTTAGATAATGCCACAGATAGTACAATTATAATGTTTGGAGACATAACTAATTGGGGAGGCATTGAAAGAACTTTGGAGGATAGGATTAAATTCAAAATGAACTTTACAAACTGGAGAAATGGTCTGAAGTAAATAGGATGAAATTCAATAAGGACAAATGCAAAGTACTCCACTAAGGAAGGGACAGTGAGTTGCACACAACAAAATGGAAAATCACTGCTTAGGAAGGAATACTGCAAAAAGGGATCTTGTCATAGTGGATCACAAGCTAAATATGAGTCAACAGTGTAACTCTGTTCCAAAAAAATCAAACATCCTTCTGGGATGTATTAGCAAGAGTGTAGTAAGCAAGAAACAAGAAGAAAATCTTACGCTCTACTCCATGCTGATTAAGTCTCAAATAGAGGATTGTGTCCAGTTCTGGGTGCCACATTTCAGGAAAGAGGTGGACAAATTGGAGAAAGTCTAGAGAAGAGCGACTAAGGTTAAAAGTTGCTGTCTCCTACAAGTCATGTAGATGAGCATTCGATACTCATGGTCCCTGCTGTTGACATAATGTGCTAATAATAGCAGTGTAGCTATGGGCAGCAGACCAGGATAGTCACCTGACTATGTACCCAAGAGGTCCCAACAGATTTGTACTTGGGTAGCTAGCCCAAGATATTCCACGTGTTACCTTTTTAGCGCACTAGTTTGAGCAGAACTAGCATGTGTCTGTCTGCCCAAACTGGGAAGCTCACTCTCAGCTGTAATGGTGATGTCCACAAAGTTTGGAACAGCCCTATGTCACTGTGCTTGGAATGATACATGCTGATCTCCTTTTCTTCTCTTCCTAGAATACCAGGCCGTGCCCCAAAAGAATGGTAAGATCATTCACCGCCCCATTACAGCCTCTGACTGGAATGCTGAGCAGAAACGAAAGCACAGCAAGGAAGGGCTGAGTGAACAGATAATCAGAGTCACTTAAAGTCACCACAATCCCACTGCAGCACTGCGCTCTCTGCAGCAGAAGAAGAGTTAACTGCTCTTATATCTAAATCAACAGACAATCCTTTGACAATCTAATGCCAATCACATTGTTCTGATGCTGCAGAGGGGGCCAGCCACTTTCTATGGATGACTGCTGGAGTGCAGGCTCTTCTGGGCCACTTCCTAGAAAGTGTCTCATGGTCCTATGCTTTGTTGCCAAGGTCAGATACCATATGTGAGCCCCAATCATCTACACGTCCATCCTATAGTTACATCTGGAAGGCGTAGCTTGTATGCTTCAAAGGACTGTTAGTAACACAGAAAAGAAATTCCCCTTAGTCGGAGGGGTTGAGAATGTCAGAGCTGTATCAGGATCCAGATCCATGTCTTCCATCAAGGTTAGATGCTTTGAAAATCTCAGGGCCCCTGTGTGTTGGTCTGTATCACTAACCATAAGCCCGGCTCCGATCAAAGCTGCTGGCTCCTGCACTGGGGCTAGAAGTGTGGCGTCTATAACTAACTCCAGTAGTTATAGGACACACAGCATCACACAGTGCACCTCTATGTCTAATTCTATTCTCTTCTCCATTTCAGAGACAAATGAAAAGAATCCAATATCAGGTAATTGGAGAATCCCTAGTAAAGGTATGACTGCGCTTTCACACTATGTTGCGACAGGAAAATCATCACAAACAATATGTGGACTTCAGTCACATTTATGATCATCTCCCCCTCTCCTGTAATGTAGTGTGATCTCTGTGACTGGTTGGTGTTATCTGTGGGCTCAATGCAATGAAAGGGATGGAGCCAGAGGAGTCTCTGTCTAGTGGTTCCTCATCTCCCCCAAAATCTCACACACACTCATGAGAACAGGTTGGCAAATGTGTATTTTGCAGTGAAAACTCAACAGTCATTGCTTGTGAGATTCCCTGAATATGGGTGTGGCAGAGAGATGGGTTTGCTGTGACAAATCTGGGTCAGATTCTGTCATGCTGAGCAATAGCTCAGTGGTTCTTTCTCTGTGAAGGAAAAAAAAAAAAAGCAAAGTCAAGGACACTATGTGAGATGATTCCACCCCTGTGATTGTCTCTGTCTCACAGTGAAGCGAAAGGAATCTAAGAAGGAACTCTCTAAATAAGCGTCTGTGTTCATCCATGGTAGATCTCCTGCTCTATCTCTTGCTCTGTCTACTGAGATGTGTGAGCTCTGGGACTGCTTGGTGTTATCTGTGGGCTCAGTGAAATGAAAGGGATGGAGCTGGGAGGTCTCTGCCTAGTGGTTCCTCACCTCCCCCATGTTCTCATACACACTGATGGTAACAGGTTGGCAAATGTGTATTTTGCAGTGGAAACCCAAGCGTCAGTGCTTGTGAGATTCCCTGCACATGGGTGCAGCAGAGAGATGGGTTTGCAGTGATAATTCTGGGTCAGATTCTGCCACGCTGGGCAATTGCTCAGTGGCTCTTTCTCCTTAAAGGAGAAAAAAAAAGCAAGTTGAAGACACTATGTGAGATTATTCCGTTCCTGTGAGTGTCGAATGCACAGGACAGAGGGCGGGTGATTAACTCCTGGCACAAGCTCCCAAGGGCAGTGGTGAATTCTCCATCTCTTGATGACTTCAGCTCCAGGCTGGACACCTTTCTGGAAGCTTCTGTAGCTAAGCTCAAGTTATTGGTCTCAGTGCAGGGGAAACTGGGTGAGATTCTCTGGCCTGTGATGCACAGCAGGTTGAACTAGATGATCTGATGGTCCCTTCTGGCCTGAAACTCTATGAATCTGTGACATTTGCTCTCTTGAGCTTTGCTAATAGATGCAGCAGCACTGGTTTGCAGCTCCACACAACTAATTTATTTCACTGTGAACTTTTTAATATTTAGTAACAATATTGGTTTGCATTGTGGTAGGGCTGAGAGGTGCTGTCCCGTTCTGCTGGGCACTGCACACATACGCAGGGAAATACAGATGACAGGTGCAGAGAATGGATACAACATGCCAGCACAGTGACTGGGGTTCTCCCGGCAATCACAGCCTGGAGGAGCCCTGAGGATCCCCCTCTTATCTCCTTTGCCCTCTGCCATGCTCCCTTGCAGCCACCATTCCTCCAGCTGGGGAGGGCTGGATGAGTTTCCTCTAGCAATCAGTGCTGTTCTGTAACCAACCAGAGGGGTCACTGTAAAGTAACTGACCCCGCCCGATGGTTCTCCTGGCCCTGCTGCACCAGCCCAAGGCCTGTTTTACACACAGCCCTGCACCAGTTTAACTCAAGGCATGTTTTGTAACCTAATTAGATAAACTGATGCCAGTGTGTGTGTAGACAAGGGCTAAGGAGTGAGAAAGTCCCCATGTCTCTGCCCTCTTGGTGCATATCACAAACCACCAGCCCTGCTCCTGACAAACCTGCCGGCTCCTGCACTGGGGCTGGGAGTGTGGGTGTGGGATGTCTGTGACCAATCCCAGTCATTAGGGAGTGTACAGCACCACCCAGTGTGTGTTTCTGGGTCTAACTCTTTTCTATTCCCATTTCAGAGACTGAGAAGAAGACCTTGGATGCAGGTACTTGACTAAACACCAGTAAATGTGTATCTGCACTTTCATACTCTAATGTGATAGAAATATCACCACATGCACTGTCACCTTCATGATCATCTCCCCCTGCCCTGGAAATAAGGAAACGTGGCAGTGTTTGCAGGTCACATTTCACTATTGTACTTAACAACAGAGAGTGCGTTTAATGCATATGGAATGGCAGGACTCAGGCTAGGTTTACATTGCCCAGTGGTTCAGAATACAGCGTGTGAATATCAGCGCACACCGAAGTGCTGCGCTGTAACAATCCTGTGTGGATGCTGTGAGCGTGAACTGAAAGGTTCCTAGTTTATATTTATATAGTCATATTTGAAGAGGACTATGTCAGTGTGATGTAGGTACCATTTAGTGTGCACCAGCAGCATCCATGTGGGGCAGTTTCACACCTTCAGGCCAAACTAGGTACCGTTTAGTGATCAGTTACCATGCAGCACTTTGGTGCATAAAGCAAATCACATCCCCATATGACGAATTCTGGAGCTAGTTAGACAAGCCCTAAGTTAGGTGCTAGGCAAACTTCCTCCATGCAGGTGTGTGGATACATCTCAGTTCTGACCTCCAAAATCCCTGCTATGCCAGTGCTGGGCTTCCCATTTGCACACAGCTCTGCCAGAGCCCCTCAATGCTCACCCATTGCCTCCCTTTTATACAGACTTGAGCTCCACAGTCCTGTCCAGTCCTGCTCCCTTCCCTGCCCACCCTTGCACGGACCATACATGCCAGGTCACTGGAACTGAGCTGTGCAGGGATTCCCACTGCCTGAAGCCCTCTGCTATCGCAGCCCTGGGTTTCCTCCCTGGCCCCAGCTTTGTTGGCATCCCTCAGTTCCCACCCACCGCTTCCCAGCTATTCCAGCCCTCAGTTCCTCAGTCCTGTCCTGTTTCTACCATTCCTAGTCTAGTCCTGGGGTTCAAATGAACAGAGACTCCAAACTCTACTATGCTCTGTATGGGATTTGTGAGGACCCATCACTCACATTATTCTCACAAGAGCCAGGACAGAACCTGACCCATGTCTCTAGGGATGGATGGTGAGTCCAGTGCCACACAGCCCGCTGGAGCCCTTCCCCAGCTAAGCTCCTGCCCACCACTAACCCTAGAATTACACACTTGTGCAGATCAGCACCACAAAGGGATTCCACGGCACAGAATAAGAAGTTGGAAGCCAGGTGACAGACTGCAGCAGGGCAGGTCTTTCTCTATGGGATACATGTTCGGGTGTGACGCTCCCTCCCCTCAATCCTGGCAGTGGCATCATCTGTGGGTACTGGCACCAGGGCAATTTGTGGGCTCTGTTTAAGGGCTGATCTGAGACTTTGTCTTTGTTCATTAAGAACAGTTTATTCTGGTAGCCAGACACCTGTTAGACTGAGCTAGTGCAGTAACAAAAGCAGATTGGCTGGAGGGGCAGAGGCAGTGGATCAGGGAAGCTGCCCGGCTAAGTACTCAGGTGGTCTGAGTGGTACATGAGTAGCTAGCCCAGGCCACTGTACATGCTACCCCCGGCTACCCAACTACTTTTAGAGCACTGGCTCAAGCAGAGCTGGCACTTGTCTTCCTGCCCAAACTGGGATGCTCACTCTCAGCTTCAGTGTAGATGTACCCAGAGAATAACCCCATGTCACTATGCTTAGAACGACAACACTGAACCCACAATGGTCTCCTTTTCTTCTAGCTCCAGAAGGCCAGGAGCTGCATGAGAAGCTTGGTAAGAACATCCATCCCCAGTTGAGTCCCTGGGCAGAGACTCCCAGCCACACATGGTGTTGAGCAGATCCAGAGTCACCAACAGTGCAGGGCAGGGCTGAGTGAACAGTTTGGGCTAAAATCAGAGTCACATTAGTCACCCCAATCCCATCGCAGCACTGTGCGCTCTCTGCAGCAACACAGGGTTCTTCTTCAAGGGCTTGCATATGTGCATTCCACTCCTGGTGTATGCATGCCCCACCGATAGTCTCGAGAAATTTTCTCCTGCCTGATACCCTTTGGGGCAACTCTAGTGTTGTCTGCGACCACACGCTGATAGTGCTGGTATAAAGTGCCCCGCTGACCCCGCTCCCCCTCTTTTCCTTCTTACCATCTGTGACAGTCATTGAAACTGCTCTCCTTGCATTCACAAGTTCTCTCAGTGGAATTAGTTCTTTATATATTGAAAATAGTTAGTATTAGTAAAATTACTAGTGTTTCATTCGTTAGTTAGATTTTCTGTGTTTATCTGTTTTTCCATCCTTCCCTGATGCCGAGGGATGTCTTGGTCATTGGGCTTCAAGCCCTACATTTCTAGTAATAAAGCTATGCTCCTAAGATACCCGCACTCAAGTTGCACAAATAAAAATTACGCAGCCCAGCTACAGTTTCAGTTCATGGAGGTGGCACTGAGACCTCCACATGAGCCAGGCCTGTCAGACTCAGTATCGAGTGCCCTGCCATCAGTAAAGAGTATTTCTTTTACTGTATTAGAGTTCTGGGACTCCAATCCCCATCCCCTGTGTCTAGGAGGGGGTATAAAAAGCAGACTGCCAAACAGGGATGATCCCCGGCACTGAAGTCTGCCAGTCTAAACTCAAGCACATTTCTGCCTTAGTACTACCGAAGCTGGTACCGACTCTGGCAGTTACCACTGAATCTGGAGACAGAAGCGTCTATGCCAGAGGCATTTGTGGCTGCCAGACATCTCCCCTTGATGTCATTACCAGTGTTTCCAGCAGTACAAGACTCTTTACTATCGGTGCTGGTGGGGATGGGGAAAGCAACTGGATGGTTACAGTGCTTGGTACCAGACCATCTTCACATATCCGTGACAGCTCACGCTTCCGTACTGTCAAAGGGAAAACCCGCAATGCTTGTCTTGTGGCAGACCTCTCCACCTTTGCAGCGGTCGCTGGCACCATCAGGAACTGGACCCTGTGATCAGAAGGAGGAGAGTCATCCTCTTCTGCATCGGAGATTGGGTCCTACTCTTTCCATGCTCTAAGCCACTCTCATTACTCCTCCAGGACGTTTCCACCCTTCCATGGATCCAGCCACAGGAGTACCACGGAGTAGTTGGCCAGGAGGCCTTTGGGGTCCTATGCCAGTCCAATGGCCCTTTTGGAATCTATGTGGTTTTCTCCTAATGTCCAAGGTGTATTCCAGGTGCTTGTGACTCTGGTACCGAGCCTGAGACTGGGCTCCAAGAGCAGGCTCAACAGCATCCAGTAAATCAAGTAGGGGAGAAAAGGAATCCTCATCCTCCTCTCTTGTGAAGGCCCTTTCAGGAGAAGGCATTGTCACCTCATCCAGATGACTATAAGGCTCACCATGAATTGTTAAAGGGGGTGGACTTAAATCTGAGTGAACAAATAAAGGCAGTAAAAGAGTTCTCCCACAGCGTGGTCAATATTTTGCCACTGCAGATCCTTCTAAAGTAACCCTGCCATTCAATGAGGCCATTATGGACCCAGTTAAGGGGTTGTGGAAGATCCTGCATCCCTTCCCACCACTTCATTAAAGGATAGTGAAAGTATTATGTGCCTGCCCAAGGTTCTGAGTTCCTTTACATCTAGTTCTCCTCCCCATCCCCCTCAGGTTTCTAGTGGTATCTGCTGCCAATGAGAGAGAAAGGTAGGAACATTAGGACACAACCCTAAAATCAATGGACTCAAAAAGATTAGACCTCTTTGTTAGGAAAGTTTATTCCACTGGGGGGTTACAATTCAAGATTGCAAAGCAGCAGGCGTTGTTGGGCTTCTGTGACTTTAACATGTGGAATTCCATGCAGAAATGTAAAGTCTTGCTGCCACAAGATGATAGGCAAAAGTTTTCCTCGCTAATGGCTGAGGGGAAATCAGTGGCAAAGGCCTCATTTGAAGCTGCTCTGGATATGGCTGATCTGGCTGCCAGGTCCATGGCTTCGGCAGTAACCATCCATAGGAGTTCCTGATTGCTATCCTCTGGGGTTCTGCATGAGGTCCAACAGACTGTTCAGGACCTGCCCTTTGAGGAATCTTTGCGCTTTTTGGTGCTTATGGATACAAAGCACCATGGTCTAAAGTGTGACCCTAAAGTCTCTTCTGTTGTACATTCCAGCCCCTTCCAGGAAACACTACAGGCCTCAACAACCCCTCTGGTATTCTGCCCGGACTGTCCATCAGGATCTGCAGATAAAAAGGAATACAGGTTATAGGCATAGACCACCTCTACCTTCTACCTCACATTCAGGGAGTTCAAATAAGGTATTTTATTGGACTCTCGAGGATGCTGTACACTCATTGCCATGATGGGAGACCCCATTTTTCCCTTGCTTTCAAACTGCCTTTCCCACTTCCTCAGTGCTTGGTCCCATATCACCATGGACCTTTGCGTGCTGAAAACTATAGAAGTCAGATACGCCCACCAGGTTATTTCTACTCCCCCTTTCCACCTTCCCTACCAGTCCCTCTTCAGGGACTCCTCTCATGAAGAACTTCTGGTCCAGAAGGTTCAATCTCTCCTTCAGGTGGGAGCCATAGACGAGGTTCACAGAACTGAAGAGGGAAGGGTTTCTACGCCCATTATATCCTATTCCAAAAAGCCAAGGGAGGTCTCATATCTATTTTAGACCTGTGTCATCTCAACAGATATCTCAAAAAGATAAAATTCTTCATGGTCACCCTGGCATCCTTTATTCCCACTCTGGATCCCAGAGAGTGGTATGCCACCCTCAATTAAAGGATGCCTACTTCCATGAGTCAATATGCCAAGGGCACAGAAGGTTCCTCAGGTTCACAGTGAACCATTCACATAAGCAGTTCATGGTGCTTCCATCTAGCCTGTCTGCAGCTCCTTAGGTGTTCACAAAATGTATGGCTTTTGTAGCAACATTCCTGAGGAGATTAGGAGTGCAGGTCTACCATTACCTGGATGGCTGGCTAGTCAAGGTCAGGTTTAGAGCTCAGGCTGTGTCCAGTGTGTGACTCATTGAGTGAACATTCAAGGCCCTAGGCCTACAGATCAATGCAGACAAGTCTATCCTTTCCTCTATAAAGGGCCATCAGGCAGCAATATCAGCTTTCCACCCTCACATGGATAACCATTCTGTTCATTTTTTCAAATGACATGGCAACCAGATTCCTTAAAAGCCTGGAAAGGTTGTACCCTCAATTAAGAAAAAACCTGTTCTTGTCTACACTGTCTTGTATTCACTGTTTGAGCCTTTATAAATGTACTCCTTCCTATACTTCTCCTGGAAGATGACTTTTCTAATTGCCATCACTTCTGCCAGAAGAGGCTCTGAATTCCATGGCCTTACATCGGAGCCACCATATACAGACGTCTTTAAGGATAAGGAATACTTGTGCCCTCTTCCAAATTTCCTACCTGAAGGAGTTTCGAATTTTTATAGCAATGAAGCAATTTACTTATCCGTGTACTCAAAACTTCATGCAAATAGGAATGAAGAACGACTATTCACTTTGGACGTTAGATGAGACTAGCATTCTATATAGACAGGGCTAAACCATTTCAGTGGTCCACAAAAATACTATAGCAGATAGAATGAAAGGTCTCCCAATCACCTCACAGAGAACTTCATCTTAGGTAACTTCATGTATCCATGCTTGTTATGAATAGGCAGGTATTTTTCCACCGAAGAACCTGACGGCTCATTCCATAAGATACCAAACATCCTAAACTGTGTTTTTAACACAAATCCCTATCTAGAGCATTTGTAAAGCAGCAACCTGGTCATTGGGGCACACTTTCTCCTCCCACTAGGTAATCACCCATTATTCTACGGACAATGCCAGATGCAGTTGAGCTGTACTATAAGTCCGATCACTTCACCTTTATTACCACTGGGGAGTCACCAAAAGTGTAATTCACATGTGTAAGCAATCATAGAAGAAACAAAGGACAATAATCTTTTGTAATTGTTGTTCTTTGAGATGTGTTGCACATGACCATTCCATGACCCGCCCTCAGAGCCCTCTACCTCACAGTTTGCAGTAAGAGGAACTGAGAGGGTCTGGGGTTGGATGGATGCTTCATACTACAGCTACCAGCCTGTTGCAATAGAGGTGCTCGAGTCTCCCCAATGGGTATCATTGAGGGAAAATTTTCCAGCAACTCTGCGCAAGACATGCATGTACCAAGCATGGAAAGCACGTGCAACAGATATTCAAGAACAACAGTTACAAAAGGTCAGTAACTTTATCAGCTCTTATGTCTGTATAGACAAACAGGTGTCACCTTGCTTTTGACGATCGGGGAGGGAGAAGAGTTTTTTAAAGTTAAGCACCTATATGGACACAAGGAAAAATAGGTATAAACTGGCTATCAATAAGTTAAGATGTGTAATTAGATGAAGGTTTCTAACTATCAGACGTTTGAAACTCTGGAGCAGCCTTCCAAGTGGAGCAGTGGGTGTAAAAATTTTTAACTGACTTTAATACTGAGCTTGGTAAGTTTACGGAGGGGCTGGTATGATGAAACTATCTTTGATAACATGCAGTCGATCTTTACCTAGAAATAGCAAATATCTCCAACAGTCAGTTATCACTAGATAGAAGGCTCTGAGTTACTACACAGAATTCTTTTCCAGGTGTTTGGCTGGTGGGTCTTGCACCCGTGCTCAGGATCTAACCGATTGACATATTTGGGGTTGGGAAGCAATTTACCCCCCGGTTCAGACTGGCAGAAACCCTCTTTTTTGTTTTATTGGGCTCCCCCCTCTTCCTATGCAGTATGGGGCCTGGGCATGGGGTCACTTGCCGTTTTAAACTAATGTAAATGGTGGATTCTCTGTAACTTGAATACTTTAATCCAGGATTTGAGGACTTCTGTGACTCAGCCAGAGGTTAGGGGTCTGGCACAGGAGTGGGTGGGTGAGGTTCTGTGGCCTGCAGCGTGCAGGAGGTCAGACTAGATGATCACGATGGTCCCTTCTGACCCTGCAGTCTATGAGTCACACCCAAAACAGAGTGGATTACATGATGAGATGAAGCATTGGCTTGAGGTGCAAGACAGACAAAGCCGTTCTTAGGCAGACCAAGATCCCTGTTCAGGTTCTAATCATAGGACTTCAGCAGAGACCACATGTACATACGGTGTACTGCAGCTGTCTGTGTGTGCATTCTAGGGAGATTTTTTATGTTCATTTTAATATTATATTGTGAGATTCACAAAAATCTTTCATATGGATTTATTTTAATTCACTGTCTGTTTTCTCTCACTCTGATTCCAGAATGGAGAAAGGTTCGCAATAAAATAGGTAACAAACTCCACTTTTCTTCCAAGAACTAATCCTATCCACTTAACAATTTCACACTAGTGTAAGTTCATAGATCTATGTAGAGTCTCTCCTAATTTACACAGATGTGAGATCAGAATCAGTGCTCATCTACTGGATCAGGCCACACAGGCAGTTTAGGCAGCGAAGCCCCGTTTTTTGCTAATCCTGCTGGATGTGAGCATGAGTTAGGTACCAAACTGCTAGGCAATGCCAGGACTTAGCTGGCTGAGTACATGGCCAGCTGACAAAGTTAAGGCGTCTTGGGCACTTCAGTGATAGAAACCTAGATTCCTAGGTAATTTACATACATGCAGAGTTAGGCATTATTTTGTGAATTTCAATGTCACCTAAATAATTCAGAATCACTTTCAGTTTTGTGTGAACCTCACACAATGTTCATATATCTGAAATATTTCCATACAACAAAAACATTGTCAAGCAGGGGTCATTCAGGCAAAACTCCCACCTTGAAGAGAGTGCAGGATGGAGTCCACCCTGTAAACATCCCCTTATCCCCACTCAGACTGACATTAGACCAGTGCTTTTAAAAAACCAATCTCTCTTTTCAGAAAACATCACTCTTGATGCAGGAACAGCCCATCCCAACCTCTCCATTTCTGATGACAAGAACAGTTTGAAACATGAAGCCCAACCTCAAAATGTTCCATCAAACCCAGAGAGGTTCGATTCAACTGTCTGTGTGTTGGGATCTGAAGGATTCTCCTCTGGAGAGCACTCCTGGGTGGTGGATGTCGGGAGCAGCACTGACTGGGACTTGGGAGTGGCCAGAAAATCCATAGAGAGAAAAGGAAACCTTTCCCTGTCCCCTAAAGAGGGATTCTGGGCTCTGGGTCTGAGTGGGAATGATTACTGGGCAAAAACAGACCCGTGGACCCAGGTGAAGGTGCAGAAAAAGCTCGAGAAAATTGTAGTTTACATTAGTTACGAAGAAGGGCAGGTGAAATTTTTCAATGAAACTGGCAGATCTGTGTTCACATTTGACAACTGTTCATTCTCAGGTGATGTTTATCCGTTCTTTAAAAATTCCCACAAAGAAACATCAATGAAAATTTGTTCAATTGAATAGGAATAAATTTATAATGGCAGTGAGGTTCAATTTTGTTGATCAGTCTAATTTAAAGCCCCCTGGTACATTATAGTACTGTTGACCAAACTGAACCAAAGTAAAGGAAGAAAAAAAAGAGATGAGCTGTTTCTTTGGGGGAGAAAAAAAAGATGAGCTGTTTACTGTTTGTGGTGCCATCTTATCTGTAAGTTTTCCACAAAATAAGTGTTCAGCTTCTTGGCAAATACTGATATCTGCATAGCCATTAAAGAACATGAAGTTTCTGATACAGACTTTGAGGATTTTACTGAGGAAAACCCGGAACTGTCTCATACCATCATTGGCTAACATTGTCCTTGGAAACAAAATAACATCAAGTTTTTTACTAATTATTTTCAACATATTTCTGTACAATGAATGGACCAGATTCATGTCGGATTAATAACTATAATCTGGGTCTATATTCAACTGAATGTACACCTCACCCTCTGCCAGCAGGGATAACTGGAGCTCAGCTGCCACCAGCAGCATTCAGGAGTCTTTGAAAACAATTTCACCCTTCACAGGTAAGTGCAGCACAGAGGAGGTAGGGTAGCAGTCTTGTTCCCCTACTGCTATAGAAGATGTTTGAACTATGGATGTGTCTACATTTCCCCCTTATTTCTACATTGTGTCCTAGGACAGGTATAAATAGTAGCTAATGAGGCATGGCTTAGGCACATGAAGCAAAGACACACCTGAAGGGTGAGGGTATATATCTAAGTACATACCGTACACAGCTCTCTACCTGCCCAAGACATGCCACCTTATCTACATTGCTATTTTTAGCAGGGAAGGGCTCTGCCAGCTCCCTGCAGCTGGAGCATTTCTTCACCACAGGGAAAGAATCCAAGTTTGGCAGTAGGAAGATGCTCTGGCAGTCAGAAGGCAGTGGAGAAAGGTGTCTCCGACCCCTTCCCCTGAGCCTTTTCTTGTGGCAATGAAAGTGCCACTGATGCCTTTTCCCACTGCCAGATACTTTCTCTGACGTGTAGCTACACAGTGCATTCTGGGTGCGATGTTCATGTGACTGTGGCATGTAGCTATATGCGCACTACACACCTCAACAAGTGGTGGGTGATGATGATGCATCTGAAGAGACAAACAAGTGACTGCATCCATATGATCTGCAGGATGAAGGGTGAGAGTCCCGTAGTGGGGTACAGCCCTCCAAATGGAAACACCATCAACCCAGGAGGAACTCACAGAGCTGCCAGCCAGCACTGCATTGGAATCCCCTATATTTCTTGTCCTCAGGGACAGCTAGCTTAACTTACGCAATATAAATGGCACCATACTATGTGATCTGGTCCACATGGGACTCTCCCAGAAAGTCTCTGGACTTACACATGGTCCCAGACATATGGTGAATCCAAGCATCAGTCTAAGACTAGAAATTTGAGTTGTCCCCAATGTACCATTCTCCTGATCTGATCACCTCCTCATACAAGCAGAGGTCAGAGTCTTTCCTCCTACATCTGGGTAGCAAACAGTCAAAGCTGGTCACCCCTGTAGAGTCCTGAACTCTCTAGGTTTTCAACTTACCCTAAGAGAACAAGCACCGCAATTACAAGGCCAAGGTGCTGATAACTTAGTACAATCCCCTAATGACCACTCCCAGATGCCTTAGTCCCAAGCTGTCACCTCCCCCAATGCCAACCAGTAAGACCATCGTCGTTGACAGATGAACTGCTACAGATGAAGTGCACAGGCATAAAATTAAAATGCCATTAGTGCAAAAATATTCTGAATCCCTCTGCCAGCAACATAAACAACACTGAAAGGAGTAGGCCTCTGCAGCAAGAGAAGTGAAATGACCCTTCTACTCCCCTGCAGTGAAGACAGCAGGGGTATGGCTGGCAGAGCTATTCTGCCTAGCCACTTGGCTAATCAAACCAGAATGTGTAGACCAGGAACCCGACCCAAACATCAACCACCATGAAGAGCCGTCAGCTTATTTTGATAAGATTAAACAAATCTCTGAAATGCTTCCATTTCTATTTTCAGGGCCAGTTAGAGAGGCAGAACTGCAGCGTCTCAATACATGGATGAGAAAGGATTTAGATTTATTAGGAATTGGGAAACCTTTTGGGAAAGGAAGAGCCTCCACCTAAGCCAATATGGAACCAGATTTCTGGCACATAACATTAAAGAGGTAGTAGATGAGTTTTTAAACTAAGGTTGGGAAAAAGCTTACAGGTGTGGAGAAACACGTGGTTCAGAGAGAAATATCCCTTAGGGGAAGCTTTATTAAGAGAGATATTCTATATACCAGACAAGATGAGAGAATAGATGCTGATAAAGTAAAGGTAGGAAAGGAAGAGGAATCAGACTAATGAAAAAGAGTATCATTCAATCACATTACATGAAGGCAGACAAATGAATACTGAGAAATGTTGTAAGTGCTTATGTAACACCAACAGATCCTGAGCACTGGCAGATTGGATCAAACCTGAGGCCTCTGGAAAAAGCCAACTGGCTCTTAACTAAGGCCTTAGAGCAGTCTATCTCTGTGTCTCATTCTCTCTCTCTCTCCCCCCACCACTAGATGGTACAGAACACTACACCCAGGAGGTATGTGGGTTGCACTTATATGTGAATGCTAGGGTATGTCTACACTACGGGATTATTCCGATTTTACAGACACTGGTTTTTGGAAACAGATTGTATAAAGTCGAGTGCACGTGGCCACACTAAGCACATTAATTCGGTGGTGTGCATCCACGTACTGAGGCTAGCGTCGATTTCCAGAGCGTTGCACTGTGGGTAGCTATCCCATAGTTCCCACAGTTTCCCCTGCCCATTGGAATTCTGGGTTGAGATCCCAATGCCTGATGAGGCAAAAACAGGGTCGTGGGTGATTCTGGGTAAATGTCGTCACTCATTCCTTCCTCCATGAAAGCAACGGCAGACAATCATTTCACACACTTTTCTCTGGATAGCCCTGGCAGATGCCATAGCACAGCAACCTTGGAGCCCATTCAGCCTTTTTTCACTGTCACCATATGTCTGGTGGATGCTGCTGACAGACGTGACCCTGCAGTGCTACACAGCAGCATTCACTTGCCTTTGCAAGGTAGCAGAGATGGTTACCAGCCTTATTACACCATCTGCTGCTTTGGAAATTGGCAATGATGGTTACCAGTCATATTGTACCATCTGCTGCTGTCATGGATGCTCCTGGCTGGCCTCAGTAAGGTCAGCCAGGGGCGCATGGACAAAAATGGGAATGACTTTCCAGGTCATTCCCTTCTTTACGTTTTGTCTAAAAGTAGAGTCAGTCTTGCCTAGAATATCAGGCAAGCCCACTAAAGAACCAGAGAGGACAGCCGTTCTGGGTCAGAGCCCCAGACAACCCACAGAAATGATGAGCTGCATGTCATTCTAGGGGGTGCCCCTGCAACAACCTCATCTATTGCTTCCCTCCTCCCCCACCCCTTCTGGGCTACTGTGACAGTTCTCCCTCCATTTGTGTGATGAAGTAATAAAGAATGCATGAATAAGAAACACTGACATTACTGAGATAAAACGGGGGGAAGGCAGCCTCCATCTGCTATGATATTCCAGGCAGGACTGACTCTTCAAGAGACAAAGCTTAACCTAGACACCCCTGGCCGACCTCACCGAGGCCAGCCAGGAGCACTCACAGGATGACAATGACGGATACCAGTCCTATTGCACCATCTGCCATCGGGGAGGGGAGGGGATGCTTCTGTGTAGCACTGCAGCACCGCATCTGCCAGCAGCATCCAGTAGACACACAGTGACATTGAAAAAAGGTGAAAAACAATTTTTTTCCCTTTTCTTTCACAGGAGGCGGTGGGGGGTGGGGGGCGGGATTGATGACATATACCCCTGAACCACCACGACAATGTTTTTGACCCTTCAAGCATTGGGAGCTCGGCCAAGAATGCAAATGATTTTCGGAGACTGCGGGAACTGTGAGATAGCTAGAGTCCTCATTCCCACATCCCTCCCTATGTGAACGTCCATTTGATTTTTTGGCTTTCCATTATGCTTGTCACGCAGTACTGTGTTGAGTCCCTGCTGTGGCCTCTGTCTGGAGATTTTTTCAAATGTTTTGGCATTTTGTCTTTTGGAACAGAGTTCTGATAGAACAGATTCATCTCCCCATACAGAGATCAGCTTCAGTATCTCCTGTACGGTCCAAGTTGGAGCTCTTTTTTGTATCTGGGACTGAATGGTCACCGGTGCTGATCGGTGTTCCACGCTCGGCAAACAGGTAATGAAATTCAAAAGTTTGCGGGGCTTTTCCTGTCTACCCGGCCCGTGCGAGTTCAGATTGCTGTCCAGAGCAGTCACAATGGTGCACTGTGGGATAGCTCCTGGAGGCCAATACCGTCAAATTGCGGCCACACTAACCCTAATCCGAAATGGCAATACCGATTTCAGCGCTACTCCCCTCGTCGGGGAGGATTACAGATACCGGTATTAAAAGCTCTTTATATCGATGTAAGGGGCTTCACAATTGGTGGTGGCAGGGTTCAGGTTAATTCGTTTAAATGCTGCTAAATTCGATATAACTCATAGTGGACTAGACAGCTAGAAGTCTAAATAAGATGAAACGCTTGAGTGCCTGGTATGAAAATTAGGCTATGATATATAGAGACAATATAAATTTGTGGGATTATTATAATCATGGGACATAGTAATAACAGGGCATAAATATATAGGAATCAAAGAAAAGATGTTATGTGGAGTATGGACTATATGTGAAAGAAAGCATGGTCATATACAGTGTGACAGGACCCAGGCAGTGGGGTACAGGAGTCTGGTAGAGGCAATATACCGGTCACTGGATGAGTGGTTTTCTGTTCCTGAGTGACCAGAGCAGGACTGCATAGTAATCAGGAACCTGCTAGAACAAATTTAGGCGAGACAGCTGATTAGATCACCTGCAGCCAATCAAGCAGGCTAATCAGGGCACCTGGGTTTAAAAAGATCACTTCAGTTTGTGGTGGGCATGTGAGGAGCTGGGAGCAGAGGCACAAGGCGAGAGTGAGAGGGTGTGTGGCTTGAGGACTAAGGAGTAAAAGTGTTATCAGACACCAGGAGGAAGATCCTGTGGTGAGGATAAAGAAGGTGTTTGGAGGAGGCCTTGGGGAAATAGCCCAGGGAATTGTAACTGCCATGCAGCTGTTATAGGAGGCACTATAGACAGCTGCAATCCACAGGGCCCTGGGCTGGAACCCGGAGTAGAAGGCGGGCCTGGGTTCCCCCCAAACCTCCTAACTCCTGATTAGATACAGGAGGAGTTGATCCAGACTGTGGGTTCCACCAGAGAGGAAGATCACTAAGGTGTGCAAATCTGCCAATAAGCACAGGACCCACCAAGGTAGAGGAGGAACTTTGTCACAACAGTAACAATCTTAAATTAATCAGAATGTAGCATAGAATATCTGTGAATAGAAATTCTATGCTTGAATAATGACTCTAGAAGTAGGTATATACTACTGACCACCTGACCAGGATGGTGATGGTCGCTGTGAACTGCTCAAGGAGATTATAGAGGTTACAACAACAGAAAAATTAACAATAATGGTGCATTTCAACTATCCCCATATTGACTGTGAATATGTCACCTCAGGAAGGGATGCAGAGATAAATTTCATGACACCTTTAATGACAGTCCTGGAACCCACAAAGGGAGAGGCAAGTCTTCACTTAGTCCTAGAGTGGAGCTCAATATCTGGTCCAAGAGCTGACTATAGGTGAACCACTAAGTTACAGTGACCATAATGTAATGTATCAGAGGGGTAGCCGTGTTAGTCTGGATCTGTAAAAGCAGCAGAGAATCCTGTGGCACCTTATAAGACTAACAGATGTTTTGGAGCATGAGCTTTCGTGGGTGAATACCCACTTCGTCAGATGCAGGAGATGTCTGACGAAGTGGGTATTCACCCACGAAAGCTCACACTCCAAAACGTCTGTTAGTCCATAATGTAATGAAATTTAACATCCATTCAGGGGGTGAAATACCAAATAAACCTACCACGGTAGCATTAAACATCAAGAATGGGAACAAAATGAAAATGAGGAGACTACCTAAATGGAAATGAAAGGAAGAGTCACGAAAGTGCAATGCTCGCATGCTGCACGGAAAACACTGTAATAAAGACTCAAACTAAATTATTACCCCAAATAAGAAAAGAGTAAGAGGACCAAAATAAGAAATGCCACAATGGCTAAATAACAGAGTAAAAGAGGTGATTTAAGATAACAAAAGCTATCCTTTAAGATTCGGAAGTCAAATCCTACTGTGGAAAATAGAAAGGCGCATAATTTCTGGGAAGTGTAAAACCATCACTAGGTTGAAGAACAATCAGCAAAAAACAGAAAAACCAACAGTACATTTAGTTTTAAGTACATCTGGAGCAGAAAGACTTCCAAACAATAAGTGAGGCCACTGGATGATCCAGGTGCTAAAAGGGAACCCAAAGAGGTTGCAGAGATGCTAAATAAATTCTTTGTAACAGTCTTCACAGCAGAGGATATGACGGAGATTCGCACATCAAAGACATTATTTTTAGGTGACAAATCTGAGGAACTGCTACAGACTTAGGTGTCAATATCAGAGATTTTGGAATACATTGATAAATTAAACAGTAATAAATCATCGGGACCAGATTATATTCACCCAAGAATTCCAAAGGAACTTAAATATGAAACTGCAGAACTGCTAACTATAGTATGAAACCTACTGCTTAAATCAACCTCTATACCAAATGACTGGAAAACGACTAATGTAATGCTGATTTTGAAAAAAAGAATGCTCTAGAGATGATCCTGGCTTGTAAAACTAATTTCCGTACCAGGTGCATTGTAAAATAAATCAATTTTCAGACACATAGATGATCATGATATGTTGGGGGAAGTATCAATATCATTTTTGTAACGTGAAATCATCACCAATCTTTTAAGTATCAGAGGGGTAGCCGTGTTAGTCTGGATCTGTAAAAGCAGCAGAGAATCCTGTGGCACCTTATAGACTAACAGACGTTTTGGAGCGTGAGCTTTCGTGGGTGAATACCCACTTCGTCAGACGCAGGTAGTGGAAATTTCCAGGGGCAGGTATATATATGCTAGCAAGCAAGCTTGCTTGCTAGCATATATATACCTGCCCCTGGAAATTTCCACTACCTGCGTCTGACGAAGTGGGTATTCACCCACGAAAGCTCACGCTCCAAAACGTCTGTTAGTCTATAAGGTGCCACAGGATTCTCTGCTGCTTTTACCAATCTTTTAGAATTCTTTGACAGAGTCAGCAAGCATATCGATAAGGGTGATTTAGTTGATGCTGTGTACTGAGACTTTCAGAAAGCCTTTGACAAAGTCTTACAGCAAAGGCTTTTAAGCAAAATAAGTGATCATGAGATAGAGAGAAGGTCCTCTCATGCATCAGTAACCGGTTAAAAGATAGGAAACAAAGGTTAGGAATAACTGGCCAGTCTTCACAATGGAGAGAAGTCAATAATGGGGACCCCCAAGGATCTGTACTGTGACCTGTGCAGTTCTACATTTTCATAAAAGTATATGAAAATAGGGGTGAACAGTGTGGTTACAAAATTACTTAAAATAGTTAAGTCTAAAGCTGACCGCAAAGAGATATGAAGGCATCTTATTACACTAAGCTATTAAAAATGATAGATGAAATTCAATGTTGATAAGAGCAAAGTAATGAATATTGCAAAACATAACCCCAAAAACAAAATTATAGGATCTAAATTAGCAGTTACCACTCAAAAAAGCGGGGGGTACCTTGGGGTCACTGTGAATAGTTGTATGAAAACGTCTGCTCAGTGTGAAGCTGCAGTCAAAAACCTTGCAAAATGTTACAAACCATTAGGAAAGGTATAGATAATAAGAAAGAAAATATTATAGCCCCCCTATATAAAACCATGGTACACCCACATCTTGAATACTGTATGTAGTTCTGGTTGCCCCATCTAAGAAAAAAGATACATTAGAATTGGAAAAGCTGCACAGAGGGACAACACATATGATTATTGGTATGGAACAGCTTTTGCATGAGGAGAGATTAAAAAGATTAAGAGTGTTCATTTTAGAAAAGAGATGACTGAGAGTACGTCTACACTACCTGCAGGATTAGTGAGTAGTGATCAATCTATTGGGGATCAATTTATCGCATCTAGTATAGAAGCGATAAATCGATCTCCAAAAGCTCTCCCGTCAACTCCGGTACTCCACCACTGCAAGAGGTGCAAGCGGAGTCGACGAGGGAGTGGCAGCTGTCAACTCAGCGCTGTGAAGATGCTGCAATAAGTAGACCTAAATACATTGACTTCAGCTATGCTATTCTCGTGTAGTGTAGACCAGAGCTAAGAGGGGATATGACAGAGGTCTATAAAATCAGGAATGGTTGAGAGACAATGAATGAGGTAGTGCTATTTACCCTTTCAAATACCAGAAAAAACAGGGGTCACCCAATGAAATTAACAGACAGCGGGTTTAAAACACTGTGGAAGCAGGGAAAGAAAGAGAGGGTTTAAGTGCAGCCATTTAAGTGTCAGAGACAGAGCCACTGTTCTGTCAAGTTTTAGCCTAATATTGCGAGACCTGTAGAAGCAGGGCTTACGTCAGAAGTGAGTGGAAAACAGCAGAATAGTCAGTGTGACCCAGCCTTGAGATAGCGATGTTTGAGAAGAGAAGGTGAGAAAATAATGGAATAACAAATAGCCCAAATAAAATGCACATGTTTTTAAAGATTACAAAAGATGCTTGTGTGATTTTGCTTGTACTTTGGAGAAACTGAGGCAGAGATGCTCTCTGTCAGCTGTGTTCTTCCCTTGAAATCGCATGTCCTGATTTTGTTGCTTCCAACCTCAGAGTGGAGTTCATTTCTTCCACAACACGTATAAGGAATTATTTCTTCACACAACACACAATCAATGCAGGGGACATTATGCAGGCCAAAAGCATAACTGAGTTCTTGAAATAATTGGATAAGTTCATAGGGAATTAGTGCATCAATAGCTATTATCCAAAGCAGTCAGACATGCAGTTGCGTGCTCTGCATATCCCTAAACCTCTGACTATGAAAACCTGGAACGGGATGACAGGGGACGGATCACTTGATAATTGTCCTGATCTGTTAATTCCCTCTGAAACACCTGGCATTGGTCACTGTCAGAAGAGAGCATACTGGGCTAGATGGACCATTAGTCTACCCAGTATGGCCATTCACAGGTTTTTATAAATATTTATTGAGTTAATTGGGAAAGAAAATTCCTCTTCAATCAGACTGTACTACTGAATTTGTCTCAATCACACATACTGCAGCAAAAGAAGGCTGAGAAATTTTAAGGACATTACCTGTTGTGTCCCACAGGAATCTGTTCAGGTTCCACTTCCGTTCAATAGCTTCATAAATGGTTTGGACAATGGCATAGAGAGTACACTTGTAAAGTCTATGGATGATACCAAGCTAGGAGGGGTTGCAGGTGCTTTGGAGGACAGCATTAGAATTCAGAATGATCTTGACAAATTGGAATAGTGGTTTTAAATAAATAGGATGAAACTGATAAAAGGACAAATGCATAGTACTACACTTTGGAAGGAATAATCAGTTGCACAAATACAAAACAGGAATTGACTGCCTAGGAAGGAATACTGCAGAGAAGAAACAGGGGGTTATGGTGAATCAAAAACTAAACATAAGTCAACAATAAAATACTGCTGGGGGAAAAAAGGAACATCATTCTGGGATGTTGTCATAGTATTCTTTCCTCAATCTGAACCTTAGAGTCCAAAAAATGAGATACTAGCATGAAATCCTCTAAGCTTAATTACCAGCTTAGATCTGATATGCTGCCACCAATCAGGATTCTGAGTACCTGATAAACTCTGGTCTCCCAAACTTCCCTGGGTCCCCAAGACCCAAATCTTGAGTCTCACAACAAAGGGAAATAAACTATTCTCTCCCCTCTTTACCTCCTCCCAGATCTTTCCTGCCTGGGTACACCAGGATACCCTGCTTTAACTCCTTGAAACACAACACAGAGAGATCAGATTTCCCCCCCTTCTCCTGTCACCCAGAGGCAATAAGATTCAAGCTCCGTGAATCTAACACAAGAGGAAATTTACCTTTCCTCCTACCAGATCCTTGGGGAATACAGACTCAATACTAGCCTAAACAAGGAGTAAAAATCATTTGGTCTTTAAAAAAGAAAGTTTAAAAAAGACAAAAAGAGTAAAAAAAATCTCTGTAAATTAAGATAAAATATACAGGGCTTTCAGCTTATAGAAAATGGATAAACAGCCTTATCCAGAAAAATACAATTTAAAATATTTCCAGCAAACACACATTTGCAATACAGAAAAACAATTAAAAGACTATACTGTCTTTCTACCTTGTACTTACAAATTGGAAACAGAAGATTAGAGAGCCTGTAAATACGTGTGGTCACTCTCAGAGCCCAGAGAGACAACAGACCAAGAACAAAGGACCCACTACGCCAAGCGTCCCTCCACCAAGATTTGAAAGTATCTTGTCTCCTGATTGGTCCTCTGGTCAGGTGTTGCAGGTCACTGTTTGTTAACCCTTTACAGGTGAAAGAGACATTAACCCTTAGCTATCTGTTTATGACAGATGTATTAGTAGGAATGTTATAAGGAAGACAAGAAATAATTCTTCCACTCTACTCAGCACTGATAAGGCCTTAATTGGAAGACTGTTTCAAACTCTGAGCACAACACTTTGGAAAAGATGTGGACAAATTGGAGGAAGTCCAGGGGAAAGCAACATAAATGATTAAAGTTCTAGAAAACATGACCTGTATGGAAAAATCTGAAAAATTGGGTTTGTTTAGTCTGGAGAAGACCAGACTGAGGGTGAGAGACTGAGAATGTGGGATCCTAGAAATACGTTTGCCATGGAAAAATGTAGAAATACACAGAATTTGTATTTTTACGGAGAATCTTTAGTTTTTATTCCAGCTGCCCAGCTTTGAAGGCTAAACAGAGAGTGGCTACTGCAGGCTGGGTTCCCAGCTCCAAAAGGAGCACTGCCAACAGCAGCATTGCAGAACTAAAGGTGGCATGGTGTGGTATGGTAAAGTGGCTAGGGAAAATGAAGTTCAGCATTTAATTTTAATTAAGGAAAAACTTGGATTTTTATATTTTTTATCAGATAATTTTGGGGGGTTTTATCACAGAAAACTAGGACTTCTGCTGATAATGGTCTTCAAGTATGAAAAAAGTTGTTTATAAAAATGAGGGTAATAAGCTGTTCTCTATAACCACTGATACCATTGTAAGAAGTAATGGGCTTAAATTTCAGCAAGACAGTTTTAGTTTAGACATGAGGAAAAACTTCCTACCTCTAAGGGAATTTAGACACTGGAACTAATTACCTATTGAGGTTGTGGAATCTCCGTCATTAGAGGATTTTAAGAACAGGTTAGACAAACACTTGTCAGATCATTTACATAATATTACATCCATTTAACATACTACCATAGAAATGTAGGACTGGAAGGGATCTCGATGGGTCATCTAGTCCAGTCCCCTGCACTGAGGCAAGGCTATATCCCTCATGGATGGTAAAAGCCACTGCAGAAAAATTGTTCTCATTGTTAATGGAAATAGTCAATACCTCCTTCAGAGAAGCACTCCTACAAAGCTCCATAAAAAGTATGACATTTCATCAAACCCTCAGGAAGCCAACACTTGACTGTGACGACCTCTCTAATTATCCATCTCCAACCTCCCATTCCTGAGAAAAATAATTGAGAAAGCAGGAACCACCAAATTCATACATGAAGTGACCTCAGCCTACATCCTTGATGACTTACAATCAGCGTTCATACCAGAGCACAGCACCGAGATGGCTCTAGTGCCATTAAATGGTAACTTTCTCATGCCCTCGGGCACAAATATTATCTCCATGTCATATTGAACCTATCTGCAGCCTTAGACACTGGACCACCAGTCACGGTTTATAGATCTGAGCAAGCTTCTTTTCTTTTTTTCTTTTCTTTATTGTGAATAGTTTATTTGCCAAAAAAAAAAAAAATATGTTTTGGTCGACCTGAAACTATTTTTACATTCATGTTGAGTTCACCAAATAGTTTTGAATGAACCAAAAAAATTGAAACTTTTTTGAAATATCCAAAAAAAAATAGTTTCCATCCAAAACGTTTTCATTGATTTTGGACACTTTGACAGAAGCAAAGCAGGACTAGATTCACAAGATGGCCAGGGAAAAAGCAATCTTGTATAACATTCAGCCAAGTGGTTAAAGCACTCACCTGGGCTGCAGAAGACACTTGTTCAATTCCTGTCTGTGTGCCCGCCTTCTCTCTATGTGGTGGAAAGATTTGCACTTGTTTGTTCTACCTTGGCACACAATTTGCTAGCCACTGGACTATGGGACATTCTGCTATGGATTCCTCGCACTCTCTCGTGTTGAATTTGTTCCCCTTTTGTATAAAATACTTTAATAATCATTGAAGCAAAGATACTGGATCTTGGGTCTTCCACTCCTTATGTACGTGCTGTAAGCACCAGGCTCTAGAGTCTGTAATTACAATTATGGGTTCTATTTAGGATACTGATTGATGAGATATCAAATAGTCAAATATATTTGGTTTATTAATTAAAGATTAGACACCTAAGATTAATCAGTACAAACAGAAAGGCAATCACTTGCCAATTTCTCGGTCCAGCAGCTGCAACTCGCACTGGTCCGAATTGGTTTACAATTCCACAGATTTTTATAGATAAATTATATGCCTCTTTCTGCAACTGGTGCATAATCATTGTCCAATCATCAGCAAATGTGACTCTTGTGATCAAAGCTCTCGACAGTATCAATTCCAAGTTTCCAAGATGACATACTTACAGAAGGTAATAATATTTGTCTTGATTATCAACAAAGACAATACTGCATTATGTTGCTTTCATTGTACCATTTGCAGTTAGAACATTCTATGCGTTATTTATTTCATAATACAAAGTTCATCTGTCGGTAATATTCCATTATAATTCATTCTTGTGGTTTCCATTATAATATCATTACTTTTATTTAAATAAACAAACACATATCTGGTTAAAAGCACTGTATACAGTTATAAAAATAGGTTATGGAAATAGGACGTATATTTCCAGTCTATACACTGCATAAGCTTAATATACTCAGTCACGTTAGTTTTTTGATTTCTTGACAAAACTGTAATGCATGCTGAGAGCCCTAGTCCTGCATGACAACAATCTATTAGCATAACTTCATAAAACCTAATGGGAGCCTGGTCTATCCACTGACAGCTCTTTCTCCCTCCTCCCTCCATTGGCCCAATGACTATTCATTATCATTCATAATGACAATTCTTTTAGAGTGCAGGGAAAACCTGAGCTTGGTTTGGCTGAATTGTGAGGGCTTTACCTCATTATTGTGACCCCCGGCATACAAGTACTATAAGGAGTGGAAACTCAGGTCAAGAAAGTGCAAATTCCTGGCCTCTTAGTCTCTGCTGTTCTCCCATTTCCATCAATAGGCCTGTGACACAAACCAGATCTTCCTCATGCTGGATTCCTCTCCGCAACATCCTCACACACATGTGTAGATTCACCCCAAGTGCTTTATTTACAATGCGCTATACAGCACTTTACCCATACAACATAAAAATCTTCCTCTTAGGCCAGGTCTACACTGCGACTTTAAATCGGTTTAATGGCCGATATACCGATTTAACGCTGTGTCCGTTCACACACGACGTCGTCATATATCAACTTTAACGGCTCCTTAAATCGATTTCGGAACTCCTCCAAACGAGAGGAGTAGCGCTAAATCGATAGTGATAACTCGGATAGGGTTCGTGTGGACGGAAATCGACGTTATTGGCCTCCGGGCGGCATCCCAGAGTGCAGCACTGACCGCTCTGGACAGCAATCTGAACTCGGATGCAGCGGGCAGGTAAACAGGAAAAGCCCCGCAAACTTTTGAATTACATTTCCTGCTTGCCCAGTGTGGAGCTCTGATCAGCACGGCTGGCGATGCAGTCTGAAATCGAAAAAGAGCTCCAGCATAGACCGTACGGGAGATACTAGGTCTGATCGCTGTATGGGGAGACAAATCTGTTGTATCCAGCTCCGTTACAGAACACGAAATGCCAAAGCGTTTGAATAAAAAACTCCAGGATACACAGCGCTGCGTGACAAGCGTAACGGGAAGCCAGAGACTCAAATGGATGCTCATGAAGGGAGGGAGGGGGTACTGAGGACTCCAGCTATCCCACAGTCCAAGCACTCTGAAAATTATTTGCATTCTTGGCTGAGCTCCCAAGTCTGTAGGTTCAAACACAGTGTCTGGCGTGGTTCAGGGAACAGCTCCTCAGTTTATTCTCCCACCACACATGAAAAAAAAGGGAAAGATTGCTGTGCTATGGCGTTTGCTCAATGCACTCTGCGAAAAAGGCGCCAAGGGTTGTCTGCTGCTCTTCACAAAGGGAGGGTGAGGCTGTACCAGCACCACCCGGGCAATGTTTTCTGCCCCATCAGGCACTGTGCTCTCAACACGGAAGTGGGAACTATGGGATAGCTGAGAACAGCTACCCACAGTGCACCGCTCCTGAAATCGATGGTAGCTTTGGACCATGGACGCAAACAATCGATTTTGGATCCCACTGTGGACGCGCTAAACCGATTTTATTAGATCTGTTTTGTAATATCGGTTTAAGCTAATTCAAAATAATCGTGCAGTGTAAGCGTCCCCTTAGGCACAAAGGGTGGGGAACCTTGCCTCTCTGGCCCTTCCTTCCTGCCTTTCCATCTTACATACTCATCTTGTCTCTTGAAATGTACCTAGATAAATCACCTGTTATTAGTTAACACAGCCAGTCCTCAGCCAATTACTTTCTTTATTTGGCCATGTGGGGACACACAACATGCACAGAGTGATGAGTCAGCTTGTTGCCTGAATCTAAGTGGTTATTGATTATTAATGATTTTAAATTAATACTGAATTTAAAAGCTGGGTGATTGAAGGGTTCTAGTCCCAGAATAAGGCACAACAGAATCAAGGTTACCAAGTTCAATACTGGTTGGGAACTCGGTGTGCACCACAGAGGATATCACCTGTTACACACTGTCACAGAACACTCTTTTTATTTGTTAGTATATAAATGCCTACATCCGCAACAACACCCCAAAACCTTTATTAAGTAATAGAAATACCCATACTATGATTATACCACCCCTATTGACTGATTACAGAATTACACATATATACACACATCTTTACCTTGAAAATACATTTTGTTGCAGTGATTGTTGCTACAAGTTCCCTTAATCAGCTGTTTTAGGGAGAGAGGAAGAGGCCATGACCAGAGCTCATTTATGTAGTTGGAAAGGAAGGAGGGGAGATAAACACTTCTTTTACACAAAGGGTATTCTTTAGATAACTACATTCCTTATAACAGGTTTCAGAGCAGCAGGCTCAGTTTCGTATCTGCAAAAAGAACAGGAGTACTTGTGGCACCTTAGAGACTAACAAATTTATTTCAGCATAAGCTTTTGTGGGCTACAGCTCACTTCTTCGGATGCATAGAATGGAACACAAAGACAGGAGATATTTATACATACAGAGAACATGAAAAGGTGGAAGTATGCATACCAACTGGAAAAGTCCAATCAACTGAGATGAGCTATCATCAGCAGGAGAAAAAAAAAGCCTTTGAAGTGATAATTGAGAAGACCCAAAGTTCTCTTCACACCTTTTATGGGTCATCTCAATTATCATTTCAAAGGTTGGTTTTTTCGGGGAAATTTTCTATGCCTTTTGACCCTGTCCCTCAATTACAGGAGGAACAGGGGTTGGGGCCACCACTACCTCCGCAGTGTACCTTCTGTGGGAGGGGTTTAGAGCAAATGCTGGCAGAGGAGGCTGGGGCTAAACCGGTTCTCTGACTGTGTTTGTGGAGGGGCTGGGAGAAGGCACTGCTACAGGGGGTCTTTCATGTGGGTCCCCATATCTGTACCTCAGAGTGGGGAGGGAACCCTGATAGGTGCCTTAACTCGAACCTCACTTCTGGGTGAGAGCTTAGGAGTCACCTGATTGGAATCGACATAAGCAAGCACTCAAAGAAGAAAAAATGGTTACTCACCTTCTAGTAACTGCTGTTCTTTGAGATGTGTTGTTCATGTTGTGACAGGTTGGATCACAGAAACCTCCTTGGGGCTGCCAGTTGATGTGCCAAGACTACTTCTACCCCTGCTTCCTTGCCCTGCCAGCTTGGGAGTCCAGAGCCCTGCCTGGTTTGAGTCAGACTCACAAGCCTGCTACAAACCCAGACCCAAGTCTGAATCTTGCCCCCTAACAGATGTAGGCCCAACTGAAAACAGGTTAAGAAGTGTTCCTGTCTTTAATACTCAGATGCTCAACTCCCAATGGGGTCCAAACCCTACATAAATCAGTTTTGCCCTGTGTAAAGCTTATACAGGGTAAACTCTTAGATTGTTCACCCTCTATAATACTGATAGAGAGATATGCACAGCTGTTTGCCCCCTCTCCCCCCAAGGTACTAATATATACTCCAGGTTAAGTAAAAAGTGATTTTACTAAATACAGAAGTAGGATTTAAGTGTTTCCAAGTAGTAACAGACAGAACAAAGTAAGTCATCAAGCAAAATAAAATAAAACACACAAATCTATCTCTCATACAATAATAAAACTGAATACAGATACAATCTCACGCTCATTGGTGTTCCATTAAGCTTCATTTTACAGACTAGTCTCCCTCTAGTTTGGGTCAAGCAATCACTCACACCCCCTGCAGTTACTGTCCTCTGTTCTAGTTTCTTTCAGGTATCCTTGGGGATGAAGAGGCTCTCTCTTGAGCCAGCTGAAGACAAAACAGAGGGGTCTCCAAGGGATTTAAATAGACTTTCTCTAGTAGGTGGAGATCCCTCGCTTCCCCTGTGTAAAATGGAGTTTGAGTCACATAGGCAAGTCACATGTCCATGCACAACCGAGTTCCTTACCAGGCAAGCCAGAGTCCTCAGAAGGCTCAGATGTGGATTAGCATCTCCATATTCATTGTTGTCTTAAGTGGTTCTTGACTGGGCACTTAATTTGCACATTCCTTTCTCAAGAAGCTAACCAAATGTTCTACCTAGGCTACTTAAAATCAAGCAAGTACACAGCCAATATTCATAACTTCAAATACAAAAATGATACATGCCTACAAATAGGAGGAATGTATTCAGTAGATCATAACCTTTACAGAGATATGTTACATGGCATATGTAGCAGAAAACATACTCCAGTTATTTCATATATACATTTATAAGCATAATTCCCTAAAGCCTTATGGGGTGCACTGTCACACATGTTCATTCCAATACCCACCCTCCTTCCCCTCTGTTGGAGTAGCTGGCAAGAAGGAATTGAAGGAAAGTCGGGTTGACGGAGTCATATATTTAGTGCCATGAAGATGTCACTCCAGCGGGATCCCTACCCAACCTGAAAGCAGCTGTGAAGGGAAAAGTTTCCAATGACCGTGAATACCTGATTGCAATGGACATGAACAACACATCTTGAAGAATAGTTACAAGAAGGTGAGTACTTGTGGCATCTTAGAGATTAACAAATTTATTTGAGCATAAGCTTTTGTGGGCTACAGCTCATCTGATGAAGTGGACTGTAGTCCACGAAAGCTTGTGCTCAAACAAATTTGTTAGTCTCTAAAGTGCCACAAGTTCTTTTTGTGGATATAGATTAACACGGCTGCTACTCTGAAAGAAGGTGAGTAACCATTTTATCCGGACCTGTAGCTGCTTATTATCCAGCTCTGACCCCACAAACACAGTGCTGCCAGGACCCCTCAGTCACTACCAACAACTTCTTGCTAAGCCATCCATGACATCTCCAGCCCCACTTCTCTGCCAGTGGGCCTCAATCCTGACTTGCAGCTAGTGGTGGCATTAGGTACGTGCAAACAGTACAATTGCATGGAACCCTGAGGCAGTGACGACCCACCTGAAAGCCAGATCTGGCCTACTGGGAATCAGTTACTGCATCGTGCTCAGTGTTATCCAGGGCTCTGTATGGTGCCCTATGCACAGCATGACCTCGCACACACCACATATGTCAAGTGACTGGTAGGGGCCCTGGGACAGAGCTGTGCAGGGGGACCCCATGAGACAAACAGCACTACTGCCTGCAGCCCTCTGATCTCCCAGCCCTGGGCTTCCAACCCTAGCACCAGCTCTGTTGGCATCCCTCAGTCCCCAACCACAGCTTCTCTCCTATTCCAGCCCTCAACTCCTCAGTCCTGTCCTCTTCCCTCCCACTCCCGACTCCTAATCTAGGCCTGGGCTTAGAATGAAGAAAGCATCCAAACACTACTATGCTCTATATAGATTCTGAGGTGCATTCTGATAGGCCCCACCACCCACATGGTTCCACTAGGAGCTGAGAGAGGACCTGACCCCACGGCTAAAGGGGCAACTGAAGTGAAAGTCCAGTGTACAAGTGGGTCCCTCTATACAGGGATGCTCCATGGACAGCCATACCTTTTGTCTCACTGATTAATGTTTGATATTTATCAGTTCGGTTTCTTGTGTTGTAATTGGTTGTGGCACGCTTGTTAGGGAAAATGTTTAAGAAGACACAGTCTAAAGACATCTTTAGAGAAAAACAGGGAATGCTGTCTTTTGTACAAGAACCCACACCGTTTAAACAAGTATTACAGAGATTTGGACACAGCCCATGAACTGAAGGGGAGCTGGGAGATGTGTGTACTATTTCAGATTTGGAGGATAGGCTGGCGCAGTATATAATCCTGTACAAGCCTACTCTGACTAAAAGGGATTCAGCAGCAATCTGGCTTTTGTGGAATGCATGCAGGGATTTATACTCCCGCCTGGCATCCTGCCAGGAGGAAAATACCTCCCTGCATGAAAAACTCACTCATATAGAAAAAGAGGCAGAAAGACAGAAAGTGATAGCGACGGGGGTGCAAAGCCAGTTAGACCCTCTCCAGGATGCAATCAGGGAGGGCAAACAAAGAGAGAAGAGGCTAGAGGAACAGGTTGGGAAAAAGGAAAAAACAGAAAAAAAAAATCAAGTATTGCAGGGCATGGTAAAGAGGTTAACCATAGAACAAAGTAAAGCTCTCCCCGCTAATCACAGCCGATTCCCTTATTCAGCACCTTAAACAAAGGCTTGGATTCGCAAACCACCAGATAGCAGTGGTAATGGCAGGAAAGTGGGACTTCGATCCCCAGAGTGACGTCCCTGACTGGGAAGATGCCCCGAGGGAATCTAGTGAGGTGTGGGAAAGAGAGATACGGAGCAGCAATCCTGAGCCCCAGGGGCCGGTTCCAGCCATTAACAGAATTACTGTAACAAGAACAGACACAGCTGCAGGGACTAGCACAGCTACTACAACCGTCCCTGTATCAGCAGCTGATCTCCAAGCGATGGTAAAAATGCTTGGACCCCTTAACCGGGAAAATTACAATTGGCAAGCAGAGAAGATTTAACAGTCTCTGAGCTTAAATGCCTCATGACTGCCTGTGCAGCACCCGAATTACAGGGAATCATTGATCGGGTGATAAGAGAAAACAGGGAGAACAATACTTTCCTACCCCTGTTTGTAAGCCTAGGGGAACAAATGGGTTGCCAACATCTAATGATACAGGTGGCCAGCATGATTCAGGAACCTAATGAAGACCCTGTAGGGTACCTAGCCCGCTGGGGACTAATGCAGGTCATGGCAGGCATCACCCACCCTGAAAATGCCCAAGGAGCCCCTGCAAATAACCCTGACACTGTAGTATATGGCACAGATGCCCTAAGGGACTGTGCTGTGACTCTTCTCCCTTACTATGCCGATAAGCTCAGCGTCTGGGCAGCTAACCAGCCCGCGAGCATGACTGAGCTCCGAGATCTGATCAAACAGATCACCACTCATTCCGGCCCCGCTCTCCAAATAAAAAAGGAACGAGCTCCCTTCGTGGCTGCGCTTGAGCAAATAACTTACTCAAATGAGAGTGGCAGTATGGGAATAGGGGGCTCCCAAGGTCGCTACCGTGGACGGGGAAATCATAAGCTCTGGGGACATTATTCATGTTCAAACCCCCTTCCTTCTGTAAAAAATAATGATTTCCAAAGACATGAAGGTGAGGGACAGAATTCCTATGACTCCCAGATCTGCCGATTGGCTTGGCTGGCGGTAATGCAACAAGGAGGTGATTGGGAGCACTGGGATGGAGCCCCAACTCGAGGTTTAGTCCAAGAAGCCTTACAAGAACAAGAGAATTGGGAGTGTGTAACTAGCATAGCCGCAAGTGCGTCTCCGAGCAATCAAAACTAGGGGGATCTGCTGGACATTAGCACCCCGCATAATACAGGAGTGCAGCAATGGGGGCTCATTGGTAAAATGTCCTGGGACTCTGGAGGGAGACCGTACATTTATGTCCAGCAGGAGAATTGCACTCCTGCACTAGTTTTAATTGATACTGGAGCTGCTGTCTCTTTAATTAAAACCGCTCCACAGGCAGGGGAGAAAGTAAAGCAAGTCACGTTAAAATCTTTTCAGGGAAAGCCAAGTACAGGCTGGGAATGGGCATAGGTCCCATTTTCAATACAAGGTTTTAAAACGAAAGGGAACTTAATTCAGACCCCTGACATGACTGATGACATTATTTTAGGAGCTGATTGGCTGTATCATAACAACATAATAATCAATTTACCTGAGGGCATACTATGAAAACTAAAAATCCCCTCTGACTGCTCCGAACAGGAAAAGCAGGATGTCATTGTAACCAAAGGGGGAGGTAAACTTGTTGCTGCTCTCACTACAGAGAAAGTCGAGGAGTGGCGCTTAAAATTCCCCACGGTCTGGACACAAAGCAAAACCAACTGTGGAAAGATCAATGCCTGTGTTAAAATCATATGTAAATTGGTACCCCCTCAAAAACAATATCCCTCCCCAAAGGAAGCAGAAGCCCAACTGATACAGACTGTACAGGACTTGGAACAACAGGGAATTATTAGAAAAACTAACTCTCCTTTTAACTCTCATGTGTGGACAGTTTTAAAGGCAGACGGGAAGTCCTGGTGGTTAACTATAAACTATAGAAGAATTAATAAAGGGTCTATACCCATGACCCCAATTGTATCAGATATGACACAGGTTATACAAAAAGTACTAGCCACCTCCAAGTACTTCTCAGTGATCGATTTGGCTAACTGCTTTTTTGCCATACCCCTACATCCAGAGTCACAGGATAGGTTTGCATTCACCATAAAACACCAACAATTTATGTTTTGCCAACTACCACAGCGTTTTCAAGATTCCCCTACTATTAGGAAAGTAGGGGAAAGGCAGACAGGATTGGACGTTTGACTGGCAACGGAATAATTGGAAGGGAGCAGATGGGAAGGAGATAGCGTACCTAGATGAATGAAAATGGTTCCATGCTTGGGTGACAAGAAACCCCAATCAGTTAAAAATTCGGCACGTTAAAGCCCACAGCAGAGAGCTAAGTACTGAAGCCATGTGGAACAGCAGAGCAGATGCTATCGCCTGGCAGCATAACCTAGCGGTTGTAACTAGAAGCCAGAACTGCGCTAGCGAGCTCATTTCTGATACTCTGCTGCCATCTAGTGATGTATGTAATCATTGCAGCCCAACTCCAGGGAAAACGGAACGGCAGGAGCTGCTTAGCATGGCACATCAGTTCATGCATGAGGGGATAGAAGGGACCTTAAAAAGGCTAAGGCAGGTAGCAGACTGGAAAGAGGTGGAGGATAATGTAAAAACATGGGTGCAAAATTGTGTGCGCTGTGCAAAGGACAAAGCTCGTCCCCTGCACTGGCAACCAATGATGCGCCAGAGACGGTTGAGACCATGGCACGGAATACAGATGGATTTTATTGATAAGTGGCATAAAAGTAAAGAAGGATTCCAATATTTGTTGGTTATTATAGATTCATTTTCAGGATGGGTGGAAGCATTCCCCACTAGGGATAATAGTGCTAGGACTGCAGCTAAAAATCTCTTCACTGAAGTGGTGTGCAGATATGGAACCCCTGAGGTTATAGACTCAGATAATGAAAGTGCATTTGTGGGGCAAAATTTTCACAATGATGTTACAAGCCCTAGGGATCACCCAGAAATTCCACATCCCATACCGACCCCAGTCCTCTGGCCAGGTGGAAAGTATGAATTGCACTATTAAAGAGGCACTGCAAAAAGTAGTAAATCATCCTGGTAAGGACTGGCCTGAGAAACTACCTCTCATCTTAGCTGCCATTCGCAGTAGTGACAGGCTGAAAACTAAGATCCAGCCACACCAAATTCTTTTTGGACAACCAATGAAGTTAATAATTGATCCTGAACATTTTATTATACACCCAGAGGATCATCCTACAGCCACCCAGAATGATTATTTCCAATGACTAAAACAATTACAAGAGGATGAAACCACATTACAGTACAGGATCAATCAGGCTATTGAACGTATGAATAAAAAAATGTAAAAACAAAGAACCAATGAACCCACTTTATGGGAAGTTGGAGATCGAGTAATGTATTTAAAATTGGATAAGAAGGATCACACCTTAGAATCTAAATGGATAGGTCCATATTCCATAGTTGACCATCTGAGCCCTCTGGTATACCGCATTGAGAAAGATGGTAAACTTAAATGGGTACATGTATCCCAGATAAAACTGTTTTCTTAATAGCATGTGCTTCATCCCTTCTAGGTATCACTGTCATCAAATCCCATATAAAGAATCTGAAGAGCTTCAGCTGATTGCCTCTAACCGAAATACTGGTAACATAAACTAATCAACAATTTTATTTTCCTCTCACAAACTGCGCAAGATGGAAGCTGATTGAAGGACATAACAAAAATGTTACTATTTTGGGGATTTATTCACCTTGGGAACATCCAATGCGCATTGGGGGATCCAGTGGTTTAATTTTACCACTGGAAACCAGATCCAAATTATACCAATATCTAACCATACGTTACATGGACCCTTGAACTGCTTACATTACATGTCTGGGTAAATATCACACCCTATGATCATGATTGTATATTTAAGGTTAGCTCACCTACCCAGACTATAATAGATTACAATCATCATTGTCACCCCGTCCTCCCTGGATACCATACATTCCCACCCTTTAAACCAGGACCCCTAGAAACTCGGACAATTACAGCATGGGTAAATGAAACCAAATTAGTAGGAAGTACAACAGTACTATTTTTAAATGGTCCACAATCCATAAAAGTACCCTGTCCTCATTGGCTTAAGATGCAACCTCCCATAGAGGCACAAGTGGTGCCATTAATTGTGTGAAAGCTGGCTAACCCCCCTTAATAGATTACAAGCGACCAGTAATTGGGGGGGGGGGGG
>NC_133779.1:11980339-11990527 GCF_003597395.2 Chelonoidis abingdonii | reverse complement strand
GTCCCGTCCCCTGTAGCGGTCAGTGTAATAAAAGTAAAAAAACTGAATTAAACTGCAATTCCCTCTGTTCTCTGTGTAATTCTCTTTTCTGTTTAAGTGTCAGCAAGCAAATGGGTGGGTCCCTAAATAAACCCTCTAAAAATAGTCTTTTAAATTATACGTTAAGTAAATGGCCCCTACCCGATGTTCAAAAAGGGATGTCAAAAAAGCGCTTTTTACAGTTTTGCACCAAAAATTGGCCAGTCCTGGGAACTGCATGGCCCAAGTTTAGCTCCTTTAATATTCCGACTCATTTAACCCCTTTACGCCTGATATTAAAGGATCAAGCGTCAAGTCAAATAAATTATTAGTTTTTGTAAAACAATAAAAGCTCATTGTTGCTTAAAGAAGGCGCACATTCAAGCCTCTGCCCCTCGCGAAGCTGATTATTGGGAGAATATTTTCCCCATATATTGCCCCAGACCGCGGCCACCTTTAGTGGTCACACTATTAACTGTGGCAAATTCAGTATCCTCCTCTACAAAGCCCGAGACAGCAGGTATATCAGGACAGGTCCCGCACATAAAAATTAAAAAAGCCACAATTCAAACCAGTAAGCTAACTAGTAAAGCGACAGGTGGTGGGTACACTTCTTCTCTAACCACTGTCTTTAGTCCATCTCTTACAAAACAAAGAGCTGTCTATAAAAAAAAAAGCAGTTAATATTCAGGCACCCCTTCGGACCATCGCAGGCCCCACAATGGATGGGAATGTGGTAGACCATTATGTCCATGTCCCTTTTACTACTGCAAATCTTATGAACTGGCAAAACACTACGCCTCACCTTAAAAATGACCTGGACGTCGTTCACAGGCAATTCCGTGCTATTTTTCAATCTCATAATCCTAATGGCAAGATGTGGGCCAACTTTTAGATTGCCTACTGCGCACAGAGGAGAAGGAACAAGTCCTAAGGAGGGCCAGGGAGGCTGTGAAGGCTGCCAGTAATAGGCGCAATATTATAGCTCTTACTAACCTTACTCAATAAAACACAAATAATTCAGCCCACCAAGCAAACTTAAAAAAAATTTCTAACTCTTATTTTAACAAGTATAAAACAAGCAAAAAAACCCTCTAAATTAGTCTAAAGTCCATAATACTATACAAATAAAAACAACAACACCCTTCTAACTTTTATAATAAACTTTATAAAGCATTTTGTACTTTTACTAATATAAACCCCAAGGCTGCAAACACACAGTCCACAGTCAAGCTTATTTTTATTTCACAGTCAGCTCCGGATATTAAAAAGCGGTTGCAGCAGCTCGAGGGGGCTAAAGCTATACACGGATGGTTCTGCACAAGTCGTGAAGGGCCAACAAGTATCTAAATTTGCCATAACTACTCAGTTTAATGTATTGCAGTCTGCTCCCTTGGAACCCTCCACCTCAGCCCAGGCAGGAAAATTAATAGTCCTCACCCAAGCATGTAAGCTGGCAGCAGGTCACTCGGTAAACATATATACTGACTCGAAATATGCCTTTAGTGTTTGTCACACCACAGGCCAACTGTGGGCAAAACGCGGATTTATCACCTTCAGTGGCACAAAAATTACACATGAGCCCTTAATTCTAAAACTATTAAAAGCCATTCATTTGCCATCTCAAGTTGCTATCATCCATGAATGGGCACATCAGAAAGGGAATGATCCCACCGTCTGTGGCAACCGATTGGCTGATTCAGCTTCAAAAGCAGCTTCCCTACAGCTCTATGTTGCCCATCAAATGGCACTCACGTCCTCTCTTCCACCAACTCCAGTTCTAGCTCCTTTTACCCCTGAGCCATTAAAAATTAAGCATTAAAAAAGTATAAAAGCCACCAAAACGCCACAAAAAAGCAGCAACTACCAAATAAAAAAAAGGCATTCCCCTGAGCTGCTTTGTGTCCTGCCCTACTTAAACTACACCAAAAAATGCACAGTAAAACAAACGCTATAGCAGCTACTGTAAATAAACCTTGGTATGCCCCTAAAGTGTTCCAAGAAGCTACAAAAGTCCTTACTATCTGTGATATCTGTGCAAAATTCAATCCACGGGGGGAACCTAAAGGCCCTCCCAAAGCCAAATTATGGGCATACATGCCCTTTAAACAACTCCAAATTAACTATTCAAAAATGCCTGAGTGTCAAGGCTACAGACACGTTCTTGTAATTGTGTGCCAACTGATGGGTTGGGTTAAAGCATTCCCAGCAAAACAAGCAACTGCCTTAAAAGTAAAAAAATCCCTATTGAACCATGTCATTCCTAGGTTTGGCCCTCCTAAGTCTATTGACTCTGACCAAGAAACTCATTTTACTGCCCAGGTTATTCAAGCCCTTGCAAAAGCCCTAAGTATTACCTGGCTTTTACACACACCTTAAAAACCACCATCTTCAAAACAAGTAAAAAAAATAAATCAAACTTTAAAACTTAAACTCTCTAAACTATGTGCTCAGACTGGGCTACAATAGCTTCAAGCCTTGCCTCTGGCCCTTTTGGCAGTTCGCACTGCCCCCAAAGGCCGGCTCCGTCTCTCACCCTTTAAACTTTTATTTAGCAAGACATACACCGAATTTGCTAATCCAGGACCTGTAACTAATTTAGCCACTTGGAGTAACAAAAACTAACCAAATGTATTGTTTCCCTCCAAACTACTCTCACCTCTCTCCACAGGTATGCAGCTCAATTTCAGTCCCTACCCGCTAATGTCCCTGCCCATCAAATCACTCCAAAAAACTGGGTCTATATAGAAAAGTAAAAACACAAGCCTCTCCAGCCCCAGTAAGCGGGCCTTTTCCAGGTCCTCCTTACTTCTCACACTGCAGTTCGAGTGAGGGAAAAAAATACTTAAATTCATCACACCCGAGTCAAGCTAGCCTCTGGGCCAGGGCCAAAAGCAAACAACTATGGACCTCAAAAAAGCCCCACCTGCTCTTCCCACCACGACCCAAAAAAGCCAAAAGCAAACAATACCTGAAAGGCTAAGCCTCTCAAAAAACTAAAGCTCCTGTTCCGACGAAATAAGTCCTAAGACTTCATTACTATAAATTTCTAAAAAGTAATACAATAGTTACTTGTTTTCAGTTTGCCCTTTTTACATGCCAACCCCCACCCAGTGATTGAATCCTTACAGCAACTGGCTACATTGGAACACCTGTCTGATTGCTGGCTGTGCCACCAAACTCGTTCTAAAAAAAAAACTAAAATCATAGGCTGTTCCTGCAAATCTCTCTAAAGTACTCTCCTTGCAGGTAGTACAAAAAATTGAATGGGCCTAAGCGAAAAAATACCAATATAATAAATACAAAAAAGTGTCTAAATTTAATATTATTACTAAGCAGCTAAAAAAGTCCCTCTTTTTAATATCCTTAAAATTAAATATAACCTGCCCCTTTGTTTAAAAAATACTAAAAAAATTTTTTAAAAAAGTAAAATACCTTCCCATTGAGGCCTGTGACCAAACCCTTCAGTTTAATATTAAAACTGAAACGTTTCCCCCTGTAAATACTTCTGAGAACGCCCAAAAACTCCCTTGCCTCCTAGACGGGGCCTTTACTGTAAAAGCAACAGGCATTCTTTATCAAGGGAAATGGATCCCCTCATTTTTCCCGCTGGGCCCCGTAAATAGTACTCATATATTTTATATAAATGTTTACTCTGGCATTGTGTTGCCTCACCCATCCCTTCAAAAAATATCCAAATGCCCACAGCCCATGGAATCGCATGCAAGGTTTACAGCTAATTTGTTTGCTGTTATGTATTGTGGAAACATCCTAAATGCTATCCATGCCCTAGAATGCTTAAATATCTCCCATTAAAAGTGCCAAAACCGCATGGTAAATACCCCCAAGCAGTAAAATGTATTAGTAACCCGACGCCACCAAGTCGCGAGTAATACACTTACCCTCTATTTAAAAACCCCTGGCTTGTATTTTATCTGTAGCATAGCGCCTACAAAGCTCTCCCTCCCGGCTGGCGGGGTCGGTGTGGTGTAGCCCGGGTATTGCCTAATGTTCAAATTAACACCACGTTAAATTCTAGTCAAATCCTCAACCTAAAAAGCTATTCTCACAAGCTTTTTACCCCTCCGTAAGGACTAAAACTAAGCATGTCAAAAATCCCTTAGTTGTTAAACAAACAAAATTTCATTCCTTTTTCCGTATGTTCATTCCTAAATTAAAAATAGCTAAACTAAAAAAAGCAGTTGTAAATATTTCTACAAAGCTTAAAAAAGCAGCTAATGCATCAATAAATGCTTTCCAAAAGTTGCAACAAAAAATTAATAAAGTAGCAAAAATAGCTATGCAAAATAAACATATACTAAATGCCATAAATACTAAATTAAAAAGGGCTTGTGCTCACATCAAAAAAAAATATTGCTTTTATGTTAATCACTCTGGCTTAATTAAACAAAATTTACAGGTTATTAAAAACGCTGCTGTTGTTTTTCATGCTATATCTCTTAATCACACCTTTAATTTTAAAAACCTTCTCCCAGGCCTTAAATCATAGTTTACTAGCCTTTTCCGTACAATTGTTAAATAAATTATTTTCTGTCTGTTCTTCCTATGTATTATTTAAATAGTAATACAATGTGCAAAATGTCTGTATAAAGCTATAATCAAAAGTTCTGCTGTCCGTAAAACAACTCAGTACCTGTCTCTTCAGCTTAATCATAAATTACATAATGGGCCTGGCAATCTGGGTTTGCTAGGCCCAAAAAAAAAAAATTGTAAAAGCTGGCTAACCCCAATTAATAAATTACAAGTGGCCAGTGGGGGTTGGGGGTAAGTACTGCTCATGAACACAGTAGCCTAAATTTTTGCACTATCTCTTTTCCTCTGTCTCAAAGCAGGAAAATCCTGCTCCAAACCAGTCAGTACTACCCAGATAACAGGAGCATAAAATTTTACACTTACCAATCAAGTATTAACACGCAAAGGTCTTTGTCTAAATGTGTATAAAAAGTTTATAAAATTTGTGTAAAACAAAGTCTTTTGTACCAAGGTACAGGCTCTCCTTTTTCTGCAAAATAAAGCATTTTCCCTTATCCCTATCAGGCTGTTAATTAGCTATCAGCTAGGCAAACCCAATATTTCAGTAACAATTGTAACTTTACACCTTTCAATAAATTGGACCAGGAATAATTTAACTCTAACTCGGCCAGAATGTGCACATTATAGCTCCCCCCTATTTGAAGAATGGTTCAAATCCTTACAACCAGAACATGCCTTCCCTCGTCAGCGACGAGGGATAACAGATACCTTGTTAGGAGGTATAGAAGCAGGGACCGGAATTCTAAATTCGGTAGATCTAGAAGCACTGAAAAATAAGGCCAGTATGGTAGAAACATTGCATCATACAATTGTACAAGGGCAAGAGCACCAGATCGCTGAATTGGTACAAACTGGAGTAGACACAAAGAACTTGCAATGGCATACTTGGAAACATGTTAACCAGGCATTCTGGACTCAATATGCCACCATGAGGGACATAACGAACAAAACAGCGTTAGCTTTGTGGTGTTCCGAACAGCAAATATTAGCTATTATGCTGACAGAAAGGGAAATGGACTGGGTACGAGATAAAGATATGACAGTCTTAACTCCTCTGCTGACAAAACATAAAAATAACCTTTTCCTCCCTTATGTTTCTGAATGGTACAAGGCCCTGGAATCAAATGCATACACATGACCCTCATGGGACACATTACTATACAAGTGTGACGATGTGGTTCTGGAGGGACCCAACTGAGAGTGCCAAATCAGGACCAATTGCTCAAACAGGGCAGTCACAGCCCAAGGCTGGGGTTTTTCCACCTCTAAGGCAAACCAAACCCGCCAGACAAACATGATGTCGGTTCACCCCACGGCTAACCGCAAGTCACACAAGCAATTTCCTTAGACACTCCAGTTCTCCAGTATCACCACCGTCCCCACATCCTGGAGATGAATGGTTATGAAAACCAACACCCCAGTAAAGAAAAAGGTTCTCTCAATCCCGAAGGACCAGCCCCAACCCAGGTCAATATGTTTATTAGAGAATATTTAAATAAGGATGATACACAGAGTTTGGCATGTCAGCTCATTAGTCATCGGGGGCAACATACAGAGTATGGGGGGACGCTGGTATTTGGTTATGGGTTAGCATATAGTACATACAGTCTGTAATGTCCCCATCGGGGTGTACGGTGGGTGGGGTCAAAGTATAGTAGGGAGCAGTGAGGGTACATCGCTCATCTAATGGGTTTACACATAGTCATGATTAGAGCAGCAGCCGGTAATGGGGACGGGTGACCCTCACGAGGTGGAATCCAGATCGTGGGTTCAGGATTCAGGGATAGTTTAGTAGGGGGTTGTAAGGGTTTTCCCCTCCCCCCGTGGGGCGTGGAGCACATCGGCTACTCCTAGTACTGGCGGTGGCCAGTGATGTGTTCTGGTGTAGATGTCCCCTGGACCACCGGATAGTGTCCGAGACCATCAAACGTCTCATGAGTCGTGCATAGCGACGGCCCACTCCACAGGCCTAAGTACACGTTCGTTTACAGGGGTCCCAGCACCTAGCGCCCGACGATCAGGGCGTCGGTGTAAACCTCGTAGCCCTTTGCCCGCAAGGTGCCAGTCAAGGGGCATATTTCTGAGTTTACGGTCGGGCTTCGCGGAACGCCGGGTCCTGTTCTCGAATGGGATATCACGTCGACGAGGATGATCTTTTTCCGCTCCGTGTCCTTGACGACGATGTTGGGCGCAGCGGCTGTCGGTGCAGGGATGGTGCGGTGACTGCAATCTCACCGAGGTGTGGGGCGATGGCCTTCACTAGGTTGTCCTGGACAGCATTGTGGCGCAGCTGCAGGCTCTGGCGTGGGCTTGCAGCTGCACAGATGTGGGCAGGTCTCCAGGGTGTACCCGCACTTCCTGCAGCGCTTGTCCCGTTCCCTGGACGGATGGCTCCATAGAGCGACGCAGTTTAGTCGGGCGCGGTGTATGAACGCCAGTCGGCGAAGCGGTGAAGCTGCCCGCGGGAGGAAGTGGTTGCTGGATCCACTTGCTGTCACTTCAAAGGCCTTGCCCTTCGGGTTTTTTCCGCAGGTGTCCACGTAGAGCGGGTGCCGCGGCTTCAGGACTTCTCTAGCACGCCTCTGGCTCCAGGGCTGACGTGATGCTGCCTCCGTTCGATCTGCGGCACCAGAATCCCAGCTCCTGCCGCTCCTTGCTCCATACCCAGCGGCAGCCCAGACGCTTCCCTAGCCGGCGCGTGGCGTTGCGGGCCGGGCCAACACAGGCGATGTCCCACCTGTCTCGCCCGAATTCGCCGTCCAGGGAGCCGCTCAGGAAAGTGGCTACATCCTGGCTGGAGGGAGCCTGCCGATTCGCTTCTCGTGGCAGTGTGCAGGGCGGTTGCCGCGACGCTCTTTACTGTGGTGTCCGGGCACGTCAGGAGGCGAAGGCGTGCGTGATGACTGCAATGTCACAGAGGTCCCCATGCGGGGGACGTTGGCGCATCGTGCCTGTGAGCAATGTATACGAGCTCGTTGCTGGCTGTCTGGGGCAGGGACAGCCACTTTTTGACCAGCTGCCGGATGGTGTTGTCCGCCTTGTTGAGGGCACCTTTACCGTGCGGAACCTCTCAGGACGAAGGCGATGCGGGGGATCAGGAAGTGTTGAGGGCATTGATCTTTTGCCATGGGGCAGCAGCGATGCATCGATCTTGCAGCATCCTGCAGGATCCCCGGATGGTGTCTCAGGGGTCTGCCGGACGCGGACGCCCGTCGGCGTGCCGAGGGTTGTGCGCCTGCCCCTCGGCCAGGGGACGACGGGCTCACCCTGGATCTGGAGCTCCTCACCAGCACTGAGTCTCTTATACATCAGATCTTACTACAAAATCACGCTGTTGCCAATCCTTTAGAATATAAATCTAAAGGTTTATTCTAAAAGGAAAAAACAGAGATGACAGCCAGAATTTGTTAAATGGAATCAATTACATGCAGTAATGGCAAAGTCCTTAGTTCAGCTTGTAGCAGTGATGAAATAAACTGCAGTTCAAATCAGTCTCGGGAATACATCCCTTCTGGGATGGGTCATTCAGTCCTTTGTGCAGAGCTTCAGTTTGTAGCAAACTCCTCCAGAGGTAAGAAGCAGATTGAAGATAAGATGGAGATGAGCCTTCGCCTACATAGGTTTTCCAGGCGCAAGAACACTCCTTTGTCCCTACTGTGCAAGTTATAGCAAAATGGAGTCTGCAGTCATACGACGCAGTTTCTGCACACCCTGCTGAGTCACAAGGCGTACCGCCTCCTTCAATGGGTCAATTGTGTAGTTAATGGTCCTTAAGGCCATCAAGCAGGCTAAGCTAGCTGACACTAAGTTGTCTGGGACTTTCCCAGTAACACAGCACAAGTTTGAAATACAGACAGTATACAGCCAATATTCATAACTTCAATACAAAAATGATACAGAATACAGAAGCATAATCATAACCAGTAACCGTAACCTGGTCTTAGACACCTTATATGACCCCCTTTACATAGGATTTGGTGCCACTACAGGACCTTGGTTGCAACCCATGTTCTATATGGTCCCAGTTTATATCAATAACATCACAACAAGTAATACTAGTCCAACCCCACAAATATAAAGTTACTCTGTGGCCCTTCATAGCGCTCCCTGTTCTCTAGGGCAGACATCCTTGGGCCCCTCAATTGGTGGGAACATATTTGAACGAACAAGGGGAAATCATAAACCATCGCTTGTGTTCCAGGTGGACTGCACAACAATGGGTATGTCCTACCTTACCAAAATTAGAAGAGCCCTGCTCCTTACAACATAAAAGTTTGGCAACTTGTTACTGGCATAAACTAGATAACAGGACCACAAGAATGTATTTTGATAGGAAAAGTTGTGTCTGTGCCATTGCATTATAGAAGCTTGTATGGCAAGACAAATACATCTCAGAACTGCCAGTAGAACAGTGTATGTGTAATATAACTGTTAAAAACTCCCACCCTAACCTATTACTTCCCAACTCATGAGGATAAAAGAACTAACACACTGGATACCAGTAATATTCTAGACTTTAACTTCACGTTGGGGGTTAATTGGACAAATCTGTACAGGAAAATAAACAAATTAGCCAATTGACTGAAACCACACAGACCCAGGTTCAGACACGCAGTTTGGCTATTTTACATCAGGGATCTGAAATATGAATAGTATCTGCACAAGCAGAACAAATCATGAAGCACCACTGGCATGATATTTTACAGGGATGGTCCCCCTCTTGGTCTTCAACTTTAAAAATTATGTTACATCCGATTGTTGTTTTCTTTATTCTGATAAGTTTAATGTTAATTATAATGTGTGGCATGAGCTGCTTCATGAAAAGACTGTATTTTAAGCTAAAACCACAAGCTCACATTGTTTCCCAATATATAGCCTTAAAACAATTACGTAAAGGATTGAAGGATACCCCTGGATTGAAGGATCAAAAGGGGGACAATGTAGAACTGATGTGAATGAAATTGTTTTTAGTTATTCACTATATTATTGCAACTCTGTTCACCATTTCATTATATTTGCCATATTACTTACAATGTAACTTCTGTTCACCATTCCATTACACTTGCCATTTTGCCTACATTGTAACTTCTGTGCACTATTGTAATTCATAACCCATTTTAAAATGCTTACTCCATTTGGTGGAAGGCTTCTGTTGCAGCCTTCATTTTTGCGAGCCATGCTGTAATTTTATTAGTTTAGTTTAGATGTGTGAATGAGGTATGTATGGGTGATAGAATTAACCTCCAGCGCCAGCCTGTCCTGATGAGATAAAGTTTAAATACCAACGGCTGAAGACCTAGACAACAGCCCTAAACAAAGTAAGAAGCATCCACCCTAAAAAGAAAAGAACAAAAGAAACAACAGAAGTAAGATCAAAGCCAGGTTCAAGGCTCTAAGTCACGCCTGCTATTAACGGGTGATCAATCACCAAACCCAGAGGCATCGTGACACAGCTAGACCTATAGACTTTAAATCCAAACTAAAAGCCTATAAAAAAGAAGGGTGAGATGAGAGACTTTGGGTAACATTCTGCTATCAACATCGAGGGGCATCGGTGCGCACCCAACAGAGACCCGGCTCCTCCTCGTGCCCAGCTTTCCTGGCCAGTTAGCTGCC
>NC_133779.1:11934225-11978202 GCF_003597395.2 Chelonoidis abingdonii | reverse complement strand
AATCCCAACTTACTTCCTGTTTGCCCCTAATTTATATAGTAATATTTTCAGCTATACCTTAACCAATCATTCTACTAAAATTTACCTAACCAATCCTAATGTATTGTAACGTGATTAGCTAACAAATTATATCCCACCACCTTCATTAGTTTACACCTAGCAAAATTAATTATACAGCAGACAGAAATAATCACAGAACCAGACAGAGACCATGCAAATAAACATACAAAACAGTACAGAAGTGAGGATTTCACAACTACATCTATACGGACATAAGGGTTTTACAACTACATCTATACAGACATAAGGGTTCTCCAGCTCTGACTATTGATAAGTGAGTTCTTACCAGACAGAAAACTATCAAACTAAATTTCTAGGCTTTTCCCTTTCTCTGGAGGTGATAGATTGAATCACCTTCCTAACAGCCCCAGATTGCCTTATGTTAATATGACAGTTTGGAATGTGAGGACGTGACCATACATTTCTCAGTTTATGGCTGTTAAAGAGCCAGGCCTCAGACTGTCACAGTAAAAGAAGGCCACTACACAGATAGTGATTTTTGATTCTTTCTTTTATATCTCTATAACTAACTAAGTGATAAGAATACACCTAAATTCTTAAAGTATAGGCCTTTGCGGATAGGCCTGAATATATATATCCTAACAATCTCCAGGGACAATATGGGTAAACTGAAAAGACTTTTGGGAAACTAGCAGTTTATTATAATGCTGGCATCATTTGGAACTATAAACTGTGACTCTCTTGTGAAAATATTTTACCTGCTATAACCTCTCAATAACTCTCATTTCCTTTTCTTAACTAATAAACCTGTAGTTAGTTTAATATAAAATTGGCTACCAGCGTTATCTTTGGTGTAAGAGGTAGAGTACCTATTCATCTGGGGTAAGTGACTGGTCTCTTGAAACTGGGAGCAGCCTGATGTGGTGTGACTTTTGGTTTAAAGTGACCTTTTATCACAAAGTTCAGTTTGTCTGAGTGACGAGATAGACTGGAGAGTCTATAGGGACTGTCTGACTCCATGGTAAGACTGGTACAGTGATCCAGGAGTTTACATTTGTTACTACTTTGGTCAAATCTATTTACAGAATATACCACCTGTTTGGGGTATTTGCCCTGTTTTCTGACCTCAAGATCAGCACTCACAGTTGTCAGTCACTCCAGACAGCATGACAATGGACCAGGACCCATTATGCTAGGTGCTGTACAAACACGGAACATGAAAATATTCACCTTTCATGTAGGTCAATAGTAGGGTTTGAATGCTTAAGTGTCAAATCCTCAGTTTAGGTCCACATTAGCTGAACCACATGAGCAATTACTGGTATCTTTTTAGACTTCTCAATGGGTTACACAAACATTCACTTGTCACCAGTAGAATATTGGTGATCAGGAATCGTGGCTTCTACCCCTAGTTCTGGGAGTGAAGTGTGGCTTATTGTGGATAGAAGTAGATTACTACAAGCTGGTTTAGTTGTTCTGAAAAGTAGTGTGGTGGGTTCTCTCCATCTCTCATTTTTGTCACGCCACATTTTGTCACGCCACATTCTGTGCACTGATATCACATTAGACTTTCTATTGCAGAGGATGAGAAGAAGGCTTTTTGGGCAAACACCCAGGGCTTGGTGGATTCCTGCCTTCCATTCCCAGCTGTGTCATTGACTCACTGAGTGAGCTTTGGTAAGTCCCCTCGTGTCTGGGTGCCTCAGTTTGCCCCTTCTAAAGCCAGGGCAAATAACATTTGTGTGTTTCATATGGGTGTTAGCAACCAATGCAAATCTGAAAGCAGACATGGAAATGACAACAAACCAATATGTGCACAGACCCAGTGCATGACCCTATAATAACAAAGCAACATGTACAGCCCCAGGACCCAAATGACAACCACAAACTAAACAAGCGAGTGTACATTACTGCAAACAAACTTTTAAAAACAGCAGTGACGTTGCCAAACACTCTTGGGGTAAAAAAAAACAGACAAATATTTTATTAAAATCCAGTGTGCTCATCTAGTTACCTCTGCTCTTGCTCACTGCATCGTTGGGGGTTTGAACCTCTTTGCCCTGACATTCCCTGACATCTCAGGTTCAAGGTCCTCTGCTTATGCTCAAGAGCACAGACACAGAGATGGGGTGAGGCCTCCTTTCCTCCAGCAGCATATATTTGTCCATCACTGTGACTGCCTCCATGCATCTCAATCACATGTCACAACACGGAAATCCTAATGTGAGGGGGCACCAACTGGGATTGTTTCTCTTGCTATGGGTGGCTTCAGCTCCTCACTCACGCTGGTCTGGGGAAACAGAGGGACCTTAAGGGGAGCAGGCCCCAAGCCCACAGACTTGCCCTTATCCCAAGAGTGGGGTACATAAGAACGTAAGAATGGCCATAGTGGGTCAGACCAATGGTCCATCTAATCCACTATCCTGTCTTCCAACAGTAGCCATTGCCAGGTGCCCCAGAGGGAATGAACAGAACAGGTAATCACCAAGTGATCCATCCCCTGTAACCCATTCCCAGCTTCTGGCAAATAGACCAATGGTCCATCTAATCCACTATCCTGTCTTCCAACAGTAGCCATTGCCAGGTGCCCCAGAGGGAATGAACAGAACAGGTAATCACCACGTAATCCATCCCCTGTAACCCATTCCCAGCTTCTGGCAAATAGAGTCTAGGGACACTTCGGAGCATGGTTTTGTATCCCTGCCCATACTGGCTTATAAAATAAACCAACCCTCTGAGGGATGAATTTGGGGGAGAGAAGGAGTTTCTGCTCTGGGGCAGAGTTGGGGAAATAAAGCAGAGAAATACAAGGAGGTTTCCCCCCAACAGTGAAGTCACCTCTCCTGCTCCATAGAACAGCCTCACCACACATGGGGGTTTCTGTCTGATCAGGGTGGCATAACACAGATGGAAACAACTGGAGATTCTCATTCCACTTCATTGTTGTTTTTAACCATAAACCCAGCATTCATGAGCAACCCTAAAATAAGAAACCAGTGTGATCACAGCCCTAGCACTCACAAGTAACACTACAATAACAAGCCAGCAAGAGAGGTCCCCACAGCTCATAAAAAGAAGGAATGATAACAAAGAAGTATGCGTGCAGCCCTAACATATGCATAGCCTCAGTACATATCGACAACCCTACAATAACAATTCCACATGGAAAGTGTCCCAGTGCTCATGGATGCACCTACAAAAATAAATCAAAATGTAATTCCAGCTATCACAAACTTTCAAACAACTTGCTTTGGGTGCAGTCCTGGCACTCAGCAATGACCCTACAAATACTGACAGTTTTCTCACAAGTAGAGCTGGGTGAAAATTTAATGACAAACAGCTTACACACAGAAAAACAGTTTTGGCCAATACAAAACTATTCACAAATTTAACCCGATATGTTTTAGCTGGGCAAAAATGTTTAATACGTTGTTTAGGTCAGCTTCAGAAGTGTGTGTTGGACTTATAAATAGCAGCTAACAATTTGCTATTCCTTGGGCCAAAGAGCACGAAAACAACTCTCCAGCCTGGTGATTAATGCACACAGGAGCTAAGAGATGCTGAGTCAAATCTTCTCTCTCCCTCTTTCACAGGGAAGATTGGAATCCTTAGCTCCTTCTACCCAGGTGAGCCCCTCAATCCCCAGCTTGTAGAGTCATTCTCACTCACTCCTGTATGCCCCAATTAATATTTTAGTAGTTATGAAAAGTGGAACAGCCTCCACGAGAGAGCAGTCCACCCCAGAATGGCCTGTGCCCGGGGAGTTAGGATGCTCATGCTGAGATCAAGACCCTGCTCCAAAGTGGAGTTGCAAATGTGAGTCTCTCATATCTCAGGCAAGAGTCTGAACCCCTGGGCAAAGGTTGGGCAGGCAGTTTTAGAAAGGTGACCAGAATGAAATGTGTTCTATTACCTAAAAGAGACTTTCCCATTTGGCTGAGAAATTCCAAACACATTTGGAATCGACTCGAACACCTGCTCTGATTGTTCAGTTTGCTGCCAGACGGAAACATCAGTTAGTCACCCAGCTCCACCCACAAGTGATTCTGCAATAACACAGAGACAAAACAACATCACAGAATCATGTAAACTCAGCACCAATGTCTGCAAAACACATACATCAAAAATGGTTGAAATCCCCAGGCACTGACCCTGGAGTGGCAGCTCATCTCTGGAACCCACCTCAGGATTGGGGTCACCACATCTGAAGGCTGCATAGAGTTGGGGTGGTTTCTATTGTATGGCTCCCAGCATCTTCCCCTGGCCCATGTTACTTTGGGGGGTCTCAGCATATCTGATGTGACATGAGGGATCTCCTGACAGGGCCACCTCTTACCGTCAGCAGATCCCTGCCCCACAAAATAGGGAGCTTGGAAAGATGGGGGCAGGGCTGGCATTTCCATTTAGGTGACCTAGGCAGTCGCCTAGGGCACTAGGATTTGGGGAGGTGACATTTTGCCACCCTCAGCAGCAATTCGGCTGCGAGGGATCCTTCTGCGCTCCGAGTCTTTGGTGGTAATTCTGCGGCGGGTCCTTCACTTGCTTCGGGACCTGCCGCCAAAGTGCCCCGAAGACCGGGAGTGCGGAAGGACCCCCCCGCAGCAGAATTGCCGCCAATGACCGGGAGCACGGAAGGGCCCCCGCCTAGGACGCCAAAAACACTGGTGCCACTCCTGGATGGGGGCTTTTGTTAACCTCTAAGGAGCACGGTTATGTGCAGGTGGGTGAGACCCCCTGGCACCCAGAGACTAAAAGGGTGGCTCCCCTAGGCTCTGGGCTCCCACCTCCCCTAGGCCCTGTCTGGGCTCTCATCTCCCTCCCCCCACTGTGCTGTTTCTATTCTGCTTCTCTCCCCTCTCCACACCCTATTTCTATCCCTTCTCCTCCCCCCATTTCCATCCCCTTCCCTTCTCTGTCACCTCCCCATTTCTACCTTCCCTCCTCCTACCCAGGACCCAGCCCCTCCCTCCATCCCACGGGCTCCCTTTTATCTGAGGGCTTTTCCTGACCCCCTCCCCCCGGCAGCAGATCCTCCCTCAACTCCCCACAACTCACTCCTCTCAGCTTGACAGTTGTACTTCCCCCATCCTCCCTTAGGTAACAGTTAAGCTCCCCCCATCTCGCTCCCTCCAGGTGACATGGCTGTTCTCCCCATCCTCCCCAAGTGACAGTTGGCCAATCCCCCACCTTGACGGTCCCATCACTGACTCTGCTCACCAGGCCCCTTCCCCCACAGGAGTTTCCCAAGTCACTGCAGGCAGCTCTGGCCCATCCCCCACGCTTGCCACATCCAGGGCTGGAGGGTTCGGCCCATCTCAGCAGGGCCCCGCCAGGCTCCAGCAAGTCTCCAGGTCACAGAGCAAAGGGCCACGGAGCCCCTGACTGTTTTCTGTACTAGTGATGTCACTGCACCCTGAAATGCAAACACAGGGGTTACGCTGGCATTACTCAGCCGTGGCCAGACACCCAAGCGAGCGTGGGGAAGAGACGGGCTCTGCCTGCCGAGGTGCCAGCGCTGGAGAGGCACCAGGCAAAATTCCCATCTTTTTGAGCCAGTCTGGAGTCCAGCTGGCCCAGGGACTGTGGGGCCCCTGGTTTGTTGGGTGTGTCTGGTTTTTATTAGCCAGACAAGGCTGGTGAGGTCAAACCTTCTATTGGACCAACTTCTGCTGGTGAGAGAGACGCTTTCCAGTTACATGGCTCTGCTGTCCTGGGACCTACATGGCTACAACCATACTGCAAAGAATGGTTTTATGGTAAGGGATGCTGGGGTAGTGAGGACCTGAAAAGGAAAGAGTCAGTGGCCACCCTGCCAAAGGAAAGACTGGCTAGCAAGAAAGGTGGGAATCAGACCTATCCAAGCAGAATACAAGGAAGGGATCAGCCTTAACTCTTTGGCTATCTCTTTGGCAATAGGAAAGCTTTATCATGAGCTGTCATTTAGTCAGATGAGTCCAGGCACCCAAGCAAATTTACAGAGGAAAACACAGATCCGGTCTTCAGGATGCCAAATCCAAAGCTATATCATGCAAGATGTCTGACTGGTTAAGAACTACAAATTCATTGTGTGCTGCACCTATGTGTTTGAATCTTCCTTTGGTTGTTGCCCATCTTCCCTTTTTTCATGGAGGTGCCCACTGGCTAGTTCTTCCATGTCTCTTCTTCCCAGATGCCAAAAGAAGAAAAGTTCTCCATAAACTGAGCGCCACAGCACTTCCTACACCAGCTAGAACTCAAACCCATCTTGCAAGAATGTGACTGATGCATGAAGCCTCTATACCACTGGTCTGCTTGCAGGCCGCCCCTGCTATGTCTTTTCTACCCTGAGTTGAGTGCCCGGCCTTGCCTGACCGAGTGACAGCTGGTGGCAAAACGGCCCTTTTGGCTGACACACTGACTGAGTGGTTAAGGTGCTGTATTGCTAATGTTCCGTGCTCTGTGTGCCTGGGGTCAAATAGTACCAAGAGAAACAGTTGTGGAAAGGGGTAATGACCCTCTAGGACGTATTAACAGTAGTGTCATATGTAAGACACAGGTGGTAAGTGGTGTAGTCTGAGCTGGAGTACTGCGTCCAATTTTGAGTATCACACTTTAGGAAAGATGTGGACAAGTTGGAGAGATCACAGAGGAGAGCAATAGAAATGATCAGAGGTTGAGGTAAGCAGAGTCTGAATGAGATCTCCTCTGACATCTAGTGATGAGCTGGAGGAGAAGATATCAGAACCCGACCTTGTTTGCATAACCACACGGACTTGTTTTAAGTGTGCAACATGATGGAGATGCTTTGACAAATTTATCACTTTTGGCTGGTCTTGGATTGCAATTCACTTTGTTATTGAGTGCAGAGGTAATAAATTGTTATTGTTGTGTGACTCAAGGGGTGCAGAACTCTGCTGGGCATGCCCTGATTGAGGGGTTCACCCTCAACTTAACTGAGCATGCTAAGCAAGGGGCATGGGTGCCAACTACCAGTGGAGTGGAGTTAGGTGGGGGAGGGGGGAAATAGGTGTTTCTTTTGGGTGATATGGGCCTTGTCTAAGAGTCCTGGACACAATTTGATCCTCCCTTCTCCACTGTGTAATCACAGCTCAATTGAGAGACTTTTGTTAAGGATCACAAGAAATGAAATCACTGATCATCCAGGTCTAAGTATTAGACGTGCTATGGGACTATGTCTCTAGTGAAAGAGACTGCCCAGCCTGCCCTAGCAATGTAACAACTGAATCACTGGGAGCTGTGTTAAAGGGTGGGACTTCAAGACATCCCAGCAGTAGAGATGGCAGTGGTGGTGGAGCAAGCAAGCTATCAACTGATGGAGCAGGCAGCCAACAGAGAGAGTGAGTGACCAACTGGTGGAGGCAGCGTGGCCGAGTGAGTGGCAGCAGAGCGATGGACAGTGGAGTGTGCTGAGATGCCTTCCTCCCCCACCCCCCAACTGTGAGGTGAACACACGAAAATGCATCTCTGAACTCTGGGTCTTTGCTGACCAAGGACAACAACTGTGAATGGAATGGGTGTGGGGGACAGGGGAGTAGCATGTTGAAGGAAATTTTATTTGTTGGACTTGCTGTCGATTGCCTTGTGTGCGTGTTCTTTCTGTGTGCTGTCCAGCTCTGAACAGATAACTCGTACAGCAGAACTAGATAGTACTATCCAGTGTTGTTAAGTGCTGAAGACTGGACTGTGGTTGCCTCAGTAATGTTGTTCCGGCTGCCCTGCTCATCTGTGCTTAGACTCCAATGTTGTTATTATTAGCAGCAGATACGGCAGCCTGCTAATTCAGCAGACTTTGATGTTACTCATAAAGAAAGACCACAGGCGTGGTTCAGTGACAAAGGCACTCAGCCAGGATTATTGCCCTTGAGGCACAGTCCCAGTGCCCTGGGTCCATGGTTGTAGGTATAGTAACAAGTGAATGCTGAGTGACAAGGAGCAGTTCAGTCAGCAGCAGGACTCTGTTCTGTCCTCTAGGCCATACAAAGGATTACAATGAAGTTCCCTGACATTTGTAAGTTGAGACAAACAACTGAAACACACAACTTGCACCCCACCTTATGTATTTCATGACATCTGTTTGTTACCTCCCCTTGCTCCTGATATCTTGTACAAAACATCTCTATTCATTATTATGTAAAACCATCTTATCTTTACTAGATTGGGCTGTATCTGTAGCAGGTGGAATATATTTACCTAAGTATCTCGTGCCTAGTAGATTAGCAACAACTTTGCCAAGTTAAATGTACTGGACAGTGAACCTGTAAGCATCTGCGCTGATCCATGGTTTGACTTTGGTTCATTGCCTCGGGTTCAGACCTCAGATCTTGTACCAGGCCCAGTGCTCCAGGCTCTCAGTTACTACAGGACTTTTATGAGAACCTGAGTCAAACTGCCCAATGTACTCAGAGGTGGGTGTTTTGGTCATGGTCGTATGTTTCTGAATCATGCTTGTGGTGTTTTCCCAAGTTAATGCTGGATATCTTTCCCCTTTTTATTAAAAGTTTTCTCTGCTATACACAGACTCAGTGCTTATGAGTGGGGAAGCATTGCCTCTTAGAGGCACTCAGGCATGATGTTTAATTGTCCCAGGTTACTGGGTGGGAGCTCAAGCCAGTTGCCTGGTTCTCTGCCTCGATCTGTGTGTGTGTGTGGGGGTGTGTGTGTGTGTGTGTGGTCTGTTGTTCTGTTAAAAGGGAATATTCCAGATATTGAACCAAGCCCTTGTTGCTGCTGACTCCACTTGGCAGAAGGGTTACTATTAGAAAATCTGACCTTTGAGGAAAGGTTAAAAAAAATTGGGCATGTTTAATTTTCAGAAAAGAAGACTGAGGAGGAACCTGATAGCCATCTTCAAACCTGTTAAGGACTGTTATAGAGAGGATGGGGATCAATTGTTCTCAGTGCCCTCTGAAGGTAGGCCAAGAAGTAAGGGGCTTAATCTGCAACAAGAGAGCTTTAGGTTTGATAGCAGGAAAAACTTTCTAATTATGAGGGTAGTGCTGGAATAGGCTCCCAAAGGAGGTTCTGGAATCCAAATCCTTGGAGGTTATTAAGGAGACGCTGGACATACCCCCACCAGGGATGGTCTAGGTTTACTCGGTCCTGCCTCAGTACAGGGGTCTGGATTTGATGGGATATGATTATCAGCATTCCCACATTTCTCGCATAGTCCTTCAAGCTAACATGCATTAACCTCTAGAAGATCATAAGGGAGTCATGGGGCAGAACAGAGCATTGGCAGATTCCACCTGCAACCAGTGAGGGCTTAAACATGGCACATTCTGGGGCACCATAGAAAATGGATTTTTTTTTCTCGGTGGAAAATCTAGAATAATTTCCATTGAAATTTTTAGCAATAAAATTTAAATTTTTCATCAACAAACTGAAATCATGAAAATAGGCGGTTAGGGGAATATCAGGTTTTGAGACCTGAAAACTGAAAAAAATCAGCTGAAAGCTTCCAAAAACTGAAATAATTTGGGGCTGTTGGTTTTCCAATGAAAAATCAAAAATATTTAAAGAATGCAGAGACATCCACAATTAAATACAATAAAAAAAATACTAAAAAAATCTAGTTTTTTATCAAAAAAAGTCTTCATGTAAAATTCCCAGCTGGCCCTGGTGCAGTCGTCAGTGCTGCTGGTGTGCATGATGCTGTAAAGTCAGGTGCTATCCAGCAAGGTCCCTGCCCTGAGAACCTGCTGTGGGTTGTACTCTTGACTAGAGTGTTAAACTTCACAACATCCTTTGCCAAAGTCTATGCTGGGTATGTGTGTGGCCTGGCCTAGCTGCTCAGTCAGTCCGTCAGTGTCAGGTCTTGAGTATGCAGCAGATCTGATTGCTCCACGGAGCTTCCTGAAATCTCTGCCAAACAAATACGTCCATATCATCCCTCTTGCTCCTTCATTGTTAGGTGGCCCAGCCACCCCGAATCAAGCATCTTCTCCCTCTCCTTGGTCAGGCTCTAAGTCATCATCTCTGGTACCTGTTGCACACTTGGTCTCAGAGGGAGAGTCCCCACACCCAGATCATGGGGTAGTTTAGATCCTAACTGTGTGACCTGGGGCTGTCTCTATAATAGGCCCAAACCAGAACCCCAACTCCACACCCCCAAACTCTGGGGAAGGTCAGATTAGGACCCTCAGATGCAGCTAAACCTTATGGCCCATCTCCAGTTGCATGGACAGTGAGTATCACAGGCCAGGGAAGGCATTGCCCTGACCACCCACTGCCCCGAGGCCCCCTCCTTCTTCCCACTCTCCCCTGGGCCCAGGCTGAGGCTAGGGTGAGCTGGCCTGCAGCCTGGGACTCGGAAAGGTTGAGGTTCAGTGCTTGTACTGACTAGAGCTCTGGGCTAGGGATACTGGGAGGCACTGCCTGCCTACCACTCTGGTGGGCTGGGGGGCCTGGCGTGGTTGTGATGTGGGGTCAGGAGTCCAGTGGGAGGGGGGATGGAAGGAGCAAGGCTGGGGGCTAACCTCCCTGAAAGGAGCAAAGAGTCCTGTGGGACTTTATACACTAACAGACATATTGGAGCATGAGCTTTTGTGGGTGAATACCCACTTTGTCGGATGCATGTCAGATGCATGAAAGAGCAGTTCACACGCAGCCCATGTCCAGTTGCTCTGTCTCAGTCCAGCCTCTCCCTTCCCCCTGGTCCCCTCTTTCACTGATCAGCCACAACCATCTTAGTGTTTGGAAATGGGAGTGGGCTTGGAGTCTTTAAACTGAGAGAGGATGTCTCTTTCTACCAGACATGCTCTAGTTCAGCCAGAAGTTATCAGCTCAATGCAGGGATCCCTGGAGGAGGCTCTCTGGCCTGGACTGTGCAGATGCTCTGACTAGATGGTCCCATTGGTCCCTTCTGGCCTTTAAATGCACAACTATGGAAATAAACTGCCCTGGAAACCTCAGAGAACAGACTAAATGAAGAGAGAGAGAATGAGGTAGGTTAACATGTGAGGACAAAAATAACATTGTATGAGCGTGCTATTCAATTCTACATCACAGCCTGTGATACACCACCGCCCTGCTTGGCTGCTAGCTTGAGGTCTGGCTGGGTAGAGCTCACTGCTGAGTGAGGGACTAGGTGTCTGCACAGGAGATTCTGCAGATGCTCAGGGTACTATCAGTTTGTCTTGCAGTTCCCTCCCCTCATGGCTGCACAGAGCAGCTGGACTGCTCAAGACATCAATTCTCCTCTCCCTTCCCTTTTCTGAGCAGCAGCCGGTCACTCTTTATTCCCACAGCGTCTGGCTCCATCAATATCCCCTGCAGAGTGGGGGAGACAGGTCTAATTCTGCCGTGGCTGCCTGGAGTTTGGGATGGAGGGAAATGAGGCAGGATCTAGCCCAGAGGCAACAGAGAGTGGGCCGCTTTGTGGGATCAATTAAATCCTATATGAGAGATTTTCCAGCTTCTGTCTCTGACACTTTCCCTACATCCCAATCCCGCCTTATCCAGGCTTTTTCCCTCTTTGGCTGAAATACCATTTGTACAACACTGGTCATTGTCACACAGGCTTTTGGGAGGGCTGGGGACGGTGGGGAGGAATTATGATTTTGCTGTGTCTCAGTTTCCCCACTTGTGAAATGAGGATGAACTACTTCCCTACCACTCAGGTGTGTGTAAGGATAAAACCAATTAATGATTGTGAGCGGCTCAGATACTCCAATGACAGGGGACGTAGAGGGAGAGCATTGATGGGAAGAACTATTTATCTCAGGATATCTCTATACACAGGGAAATTTACCAGTAAAATTATACCGCTCTTGTTTGCTGGTGTGGAATCAGAGCCTTTGTTGGGTTTATTCTAAGATTCTAAGGCAGAAGGGACCACTGTGATCACATAGTCTGATCTCCTGTATAACACAGGCCAGAGAACTGCCCCCAAATAATTCCTATTTGAACTACAGCATTTCTTTGAGAAAAAAACATCCATGTTTGGTTTAAAAATTGCCAGTAATGGAGAATCCATCACAGCCCTTGATAAGTTTTTCCCATGGTTAATTATCCTCACAGTTAAAATAAAAAGTGCACTGTATAGTGTATATTGCTTCCAAAACAAGGTAAGATAAACCAGAAAGCTTGGTATCTGTGCTTAACCATGTGACAAACCAAGCACAGTATTTAAAAATAATATTGTATCTATCTATCCCTTATACATCCTCTGTCTATCTCTCTATGTCCCTTCATAGCCATCTCTCTATCCATTGATCTATCTAACACTCTCTCTTTAGTGCATGCTCTGTGCACTTGACTCCTTCAAGTCTCTGTTAAAGCACTAGCACAGAGACATTTCTTTGAGGTGCAGAGGAGTTTCTTTGCTTCTTTCAGGGTCTGTGTGAGTGAGGCAGCTGCAGGATCTGTGAGGAAGGAGGAACTCACTCTGCGGCTGCTCTTGCTTCACGTATCTGCGTTTGCAGCTCTGGCTGGGGGATGTGATGAGTTCTCCTTCATATCCCGCTATGCACTGTTCATGATCCCATCATCAGCCTCCCCTTCACTCTCCCACAGTGAAGAGGTTCCCTGTTCCTGTGATGAGTCCGAGTTGGGGTCATTCAAGTGAAAGCTTCAGAGCAATTTCTCTGTCACAAGAGAACTGACTCGCTTACACGGTGGCCTGATCCCAAGGCCAGGGAAGTCAGTGGAGTCTTTCCATTGACACCAAGAGGCTTTGGATCATGCCCTTTCTGGGCAGCATTGTCAGAGCTATAAGCAGGGCCTGGCTGCCATCCAAGGGTGCCAGCAGCTCAGCCTGAACCACAGCCCCAGGGGTCACTCTGGGCTAGAGCTACCAGAATGTTATGATCTAAAAATGACCTTTTCTTTTTTTAAAGAGAGAGTTTTTGTCAAACATTTTCATTTTTTCCAGTTTCCATTTTTCTGAAGAAAAAATAAAAGTGTTTTTGAAGTTTTCTAAAAACAAAATTGGAAAATAAAAAAAATGAACACTTTCATTTTTAAAAACCTACTTTTTGAGAGATTTCAGATTTCCACTCCCTCCCTTTTTTCCATTTTCCCAAAAGACGGGGGGAAATTAGCAAAACAAATATTTTGCACAAAAGGTTTTGAAACAATTATTTTTTTTTAAAAATTGCAACAAATATTTACCCTTTTTACTCAGTCATCTTCTGGGAACTGCTTATAACAGGGAGTCTCAAAATGTGCTCCTCTGACCCTCACCCAGACATCCCCTGTCCAGCTGCTCTGCAAAGCTGATTCCATCCCAGTACAATCCACTTATGCATCACTCTGCAAAAATACTATGCAGAACAGCTCTGCCTTGTACTCCTGACACATTTCCCTTGAGGATCTCAGCTGTTTGGCTTCCTGTAAAAGTGTTAATGTCTATTCACAAGACTTTTATTTCTTTCCCACATGTTTCTTTGGCCTTTTGCCCTGGTTCCCCAATTGCTTAGTCACACTGATTTCAGCTACCCTGCTGCTCAGAGTTCACTTCTGGATGCTCTTTCCCAACTGCCTTGTGTTCTTCCCCATCTGGCAGTGCCCTGGTGCCCATCTCTCAGCAGGAACAGCAGACTCCTCGGGAGCCCAGAATGAGAGCGGAGGTAGTCAGGGCAGAATGGGCAGAAGTGGCTGGAGCTGGGAATGGTGGATGTGGTAGGGGGAAACTAAGGAGGTGGGGAAGTCAGTGCAGTCCTGTGGTAGGTGTCCTCTGTGGGAGGTAAATTCACCCCCATGCAGAGGGTCTTACATGAGGCCCAGACCTCATTTATATCCCACATAAGCCCAGAGGGTGAATTACTCCCTAGGAGAGCTGAATCCTTCTCACCAGGGACTGGAGACCAGGGCGGAGGCCAAAGGTTCAGGCTCATCCAACATCTCAGGTCCCTCAATCACTCAGTACCTTTCACCCGGGCCCAGCTCTGCCTTTAGCCAAGGGGCTGTTTCAATCCCCAGGCAGTGAGATGGGATGGGAGAGGTTTCTTCAGTGATATGTTTATACTCAAACACGCAAACCAGGTTTTTTCAGTTCTCAATCCTCCAGCCCTAAATAGAGATGCTGTGGCTGGAGCACCGAAACGGGGGCGGCATGGGGCAGGAAACAGGGAGTGGTGATGAATATCAGACCTGAGTAGGGGACAGAGCAAGTCAGAGACAGGCTGCAGCATTTCTGCTCTCTGAATCCTACAAAGCCCAGAAGGCCTGAGAGCAGGAAGAGGGGCTGACTGGAGCATCCAACCCTGAGGATCAGACAGCAGCAGATTGGAAGAGAGATAGAGAGACCTGAACTTCCCTTCTGCTGAAATCAGACAGGGCACAGGGCACAAGTGAGAGCAAGGAGTGACAGTGGATTGTCCCCTTCAGACCCCATCAGGAGCTAAAATCTCTGGGCTGTTTCCATTCCACTTGGCTCCCCCCACTGCCTAGATGATCCTGTCTCTGTGCCTTTTGCTTCCTGGTGAGTATGTGGGAATCCTGTGCTAATTTGTAGCAGGTTGGTGGGGGGGAACAGAACCAAGAGCAGCCTCTGGCCCAGACAGTTGGCAAATCATCTTTAGTAGGAGAGACATGGTAACCAGTAGAAATACTGAGACTGAGAGTTACAGGACAAGATCCCCAGCTGGCTTACGGGTATTGCTCCACTGGAGTCAATTGGGGCACATCCACAGCTGGTGTAAATCAGCGTAGCTCCATTGGACTCAATACCTGTTTACATCAGCTGAGGATCTGGCCCTCTAGAGCAGTGGTTCTCAGCCAGGGTATGCATACTTGTGGGGACACAGAGAGGTCTTCTGGGGGTACATCAACTAATCTAGATATTTGCCAAGTTCTATGATAGACTACATGAAAATCATGAATGAAGTCAGTATAAACTAAACTTTCATACAGACAATGACTTCTTTATTTTGCTCTACAGTAATTGTGTGGCTGTGACACTTATGTATTTCTGTGTCTGATTTTGTAAGCAAATTATTTTTAAGTGACGTGAAACTTGGGGTATGCAAGACAAATCAGACTCCTGAAAGGGGAACTGTATTCTGGAAAGGTTGAGAGCCACTGCTCTAGAGAGGTGAAGGGAAAAGAAGTCCCAGCTCAGACAAAGTGTGTGTGCGCATGGAATCTGTCCTGTCCCAGATGTAATATCCTGTCTGGTTTGCTTCTTCAGCAAAACAGGAATCAAGAATTTATTTTCCAAGTCTATTAAAGAGTTTTTTGTTCCTGAAGTGGGACTTAGAAAAGGGGGAGATTTTATCTCCAGCACTAACCACACAGCACCTTTCTCTTCCCAGTAATGAATCCAAGCAGCCAGAATATCTGCTCAGCTCCCGGTAAGTCTGTCTGTCACCTTTCCAGCTATTTTTTCCAGGGGGGTTTGTACTAACAGAAAAGGTTATCAGCTGCAGAAGAAGATTATTTCTACTACTACTCCTCTGGCCCCTGAAGAGCTGACAATCGCGGATCTGACATCATCCTCCTGATGCCCAGCCGTGCTGAAATAAGATCCTGCTCCAGACACATTGTGCATACCCTGGAGCCCTTGTGCAGGCAGAATTAATCTACACTGCAATTAGACACCTGTGGCTGGCCTATCACATGTAAACAGCCATATAGCCCAAGCCCTGGAAGCACGAGTCAGCTGGCACAGCCCAGCAGCCACTTTTTAACTGCAGTGTAGAGATAAGACAGATCCTTAGCAGTTGCAAGCTGGTTTCATGGCAATCGATTTCCTTTAGTAAACTGCTCCCGGGCTGCCCCCAAATGGGCATCACCAATGACCCCACTGACAGTTCTGACCCATTGGCCTTCACAGGTGTTGTCCTTGCCCCCATCCTCTACCTGAGCCAGAGGTCTGCTCAACAGGGGGACTCTGTGCAGCTCCAGTGCTCTGTGGTCTCCCAGGCCCCAGCCACCCGCGTCATCTACTGTAAGGACGGGGAGGAGGTTTTCTCCCAGGCAGGGTTGGAGAAGAAGGTCACCTACAACTATGACCACACAGTGTCCATGAGCAGCTCTGGGAATTACTCCTGCGGGTACGAGATCAAGGAGAGCGACAAGCAAGTGAAAAGATCCCAGCTCAGCCCTGCCAAGCACCTCAGTGTTACTGGTAAGAGGGTTGAACGGCAAAGTGAGTAAATCATCCAACCTCTGCCAGAAAGACAATTCAGATGCAGATAGATAGCTGAGTGACAGTGGTGATGAGCAGAAGAATTAGGTTGTTTTGTCATAAAATTCTACTGTTACAATCCACCATTTGCAAAGTAGACTTGACTGGGGTTTGCAGCGTGAAAACCCTCCCTTCTATTCCCAGCACAGCCTCAGGTGACTTTGTGCAACTCTTCATTATCCATACAAGGGGTGAATGACACCTGTCACCTATAGCATAGTGGCATGAGCTAGTGGCTGTGAAGTGTGCAAGGAGTTACTAACACTCAGTAGAAGAGTTCGACCTCGAGCACAGGGTGTTCTGGTTTGTAGCTGATTGCCACCTACAGGCTCCAGGACTTCATGTGGGGAATGCATGGCATTTGGCTGGGCTGATTGAGCCACTCAGGAAGCTCCTTTAGGGAGGTTTCCATTCAGGGAATGGTCATGTCCCATTTGACTGGTGCAGGGGGCTGGGCTCAGCCATCGCAGCTGCATTTCTCACACACTGAGTGTCACCTGGAGACTCTGACAGGGCCAGATTTTCCTCATTCTCATTGTACAGATCAGCTGAGCAGCAGTGGAGAGGAGTCAGATCCCAGAGCCCTGGGGATCTGAGCCTGGATCTGTTCTCACAGCTCTCTCCTCGCTGCATAGAGACTTTGGTCCAACCCAGCCTCTGGGGTAACTTCTGCCAGCGGCACTTACACCAGAGGGAGACCAAGTTCAAGCAAGGTCTATGTGAGTGAGGCAGTTTTTGTCCATGAAGAGGGACCTTAGAATAGGGGGAGATTATATCTCCAGCACTAACCACATATCTCCTTTCTGTTCCCAGCGCTGAGTCCCAGAAGCCAGGAGATCTGCTCAGATCCAGGTCAGTCTGCCTGTGTGTGCCCAGACACACTCACTCCTCTATCTATCATGCCAGAGAGGTTTGTGCTAGTAGAAAAGGCTTCCAGCCACAGAAATATTATTACCGTGCCCCTAGGATGCTCCTCTCAGGGATCAGGGCCCCATTGTGCCAGGTTCTGCAACCCCCCTACGTGAAGCTCTGGACTTTGCCCCCGAAGAGCTGACAGTCTCAGATCTGACATTATCCCCCCAGTACCCAGCTGTGCTGAAATAAGAGCTTGCTCCAGAGACACTGCACACACCCCGCAGCTCCTGAGCAGGCAGAGTACGTCCATACTGCAGTTAGATGCCAGTGGCTGGCCTGTGACGTGTAAACAGCCCTGGAGCCTGAGCCCTACAAGCCCGACTCAGCTGGCATAAGCCAGCAGAGGGTTTTTAACTACAGCATAGACATACACTTAGCAACTGCTTCCATAGCATCCCACTTCCTTTGGCAAACTGCCTCCTGGGATCCCCATGAAACAGGGGCCACGGAAGGCCCCATTGACATCTCAACCCATTCCCCTTCCCAGGTGTTCTCCCTGCCCCCATCCTCTACCTGAGCCAGATGTCCACCCAACAGGGGGAATCCGTGCTGCTCCAGTGCTCTGTAGTCTCCCAGGCCCCAGCCACCCGCGTCATCTACTGTAAGGACGGGGAGGAGTTTTTCTCCCAGGCAGGATTGAAGAAGAAGGTCACCTACAACTATGACCACACAGTGTCCATGAGCAGCTCTGGGAATTACTCCTGCGGGTACGAGATCAAGGAGAGCGACAAGCAAGTGAACAGATCCCAGCTCAGCCCTGCCAAGCACCTCAGTGTTTCCGGTAAGAGGGTTGAACGGCAAAGTGAGTGAATCAGCCAATGCCCTGGCAGAAAGTGAATCCAGAGGCAGATAGATAGCGGAGTGACAAGGGTGATGAGCAGAATAATTGGGTTGTTATCCCTTAGTTGAAGACACAGCACCCACGTTGTTGGTGGGTCACACAAATGTTAGTGAGACAGCAGAAGGATGTTGATTCCCAGGACCCCTAGGTTCCTTTCCTGGCTCTGGGAGCAAACTGTGGTTAGTATTAGAGGCAGCACAACCAAGGATATAAATCTGGCACATCCCCTCTTAAAGGTACCAAGACAAAGTAGACTTGACTGGGGTTTGCTGTGTGAAAACCCTCCCTTCTATTCCCAGCACAGCCTCAAGTGACCTTGTGCAACTCTTCATTATCTGTTGTGACAAAGTTCCTCCTTTACTTCGGTGGGTCCTGCGCTTATTGGCAGATTTTGCTCACCTCAGTGATCTTCCTCACAGTCTGGGTCAACTTCTCCTGTGTCTGATCAGGAGTTGGGAGGTTTGGCGGGAACCCGGGCCCACCCTCTACTCCAGGTTCCAGCCCAGGGCCCTGTGGATTACAGCTGTTTATAAGTCTCCTGTAACAGCTTCATGACAGCTAGAACTCCCTGGGCTACTTCCCCATGGCCTCCTCCAAACACCTTCTTTATCCTCACCACAGGGCCTTCCTCCTGGAGTGTGATAATGCTTGTATTCCTTAGTCCTCCAGCAGCACTCCCTCTCACTCCCAGCTCCTCACATGCAATGCAATGCATTTCCTCTCCTCTCTCCTGCCCCCCCAACTGGAGTGAGCTCCTTTTTAAACTGAGGTGCCCTGATTAGCCTGCCTTGATTGGCTGCAGGTATTCTAATCTGTCTGTCTGCCTTAATTGGTTCTAGCAGGTTCCTGATTACTCTAGTGCAACCCCTGCTCTGGTCACTCATGGAACAGAAAACGACTCATCCAGTGACTAGTATATTTGCCCTCTACCAGACTCCTGTACCCTACTGGTTTGGGTCTGTCACACCATACAAAGAGTGAATGACACCTGTCACCTATACCATAGCAGCATGAGCTAGCAGCTGTGAAGTGTGCAAGGAGTTACCAACACTTAGTGGAAGAGTTCGACCTCAAGCACAATGTGTCCTGGCTTGTAGCTGAGTGTCACCTACAGGCTCCAGGACTTTGTGTGGGAAATGCATGGCATTTGGCTGGGCTGATTGAGCCACTCAGGAAGCTCCTTTAGGGAGGTTTCCATTCGGGGAATAGTCATGTCCCATTTGACTGGTGTAGGGTGCTGGGCTCAGCCATCGCAGCCACATTTCTCATATACTGAGTGTCACCTGGAGGCACTGACAGGCCCAGACTCTCCTTGTCCCAATTGCACAGGCCAGGTGAGCAGCAGTGGAGAGGAGTCAGACTCCACAGTTCACAGAGATGGGTTTTGGGCCAGACATCTGGGATCCTAGCCCAGTTCTGTCCCTCCAGGTCTCTCCTTGCTGCTGTGACAAAGTTCCTCTTGAACCTTGGTGGGTCCTGCACTTATTGGCAGATTTGCTTGCCTTACAAATTCACCCTGTGGGTCAGGAAACAGCCCTGAGACCTTCTTCTCTGGTAGAAGCCACAGTCCAGGTCAATTCTTCCTGTGTCTGATCAGGAGTTGGGAGGTTTGGTGGGGAACCCGGGCCCACCCTCTACTCCAGGTTCCATCCCAGGGCCCTGTGGACTACAGCTGTGTATAGTGCCTCCTGGTACAGCCACACAACAGCTACAGCTCTCCAGGGTTGCCCGGGGAGGGGCAAGTGGGGCAATTTGCCCTGGGCTCCACAAGGAACCCCAAGAGAACAGCTGAGGCTCCCATCTCTGGCCCCCTCCTGGAGCCTCAGCACATCAAGCAGTGTCCCCGGACAGCACTGCAGCCTAACTCCGGCAGGGCTCCTGAGCTCCACCCTCTCAGATCCTGATGGTCAGGGGGTGGGGCTGTGAGCTCCACACCAAGCAGAGGAAGCTCAGGCCCCACTGGAGCTCACAGCCCCGCCACCTTACCATGCAGCTCTGAGCAGGGCAGAGCTCAGGATGCCTGCTGGAGACACGCTGCAACTGTTCAGTGACGTGCTGAGTTCTGGGTGAGGGCCAGGCTGGGGGGGAGGGTTGGATAAGGAGGAGGGTTGGATAAGGGACAAGGAGTCCTGGGGACAGTCAGGGTGCAGAGGTTGTGGGGGGCAGTCAGTGCCTCCTGGGAATGGTCGGGTCTGTCAGGACTTAGCAGGGGAGTGGATAGAGGTCGAGGCAGTCAGGGGACAGAGAGGAGGAGTGGGGCCACAGGGGGGTGGTGGTAGTGTGGGTTTCTGGGGGATGGTGAGGGGACAAAGAGCAGAATGGGCCAGGGATTGCGGGGGCCAGGAAGTAAGTGTGGGTCAGATAGGGGACACGGCCAGGCTGTCTGGGAGGCATAGCCTTCCCTACCCTAAAGCTCATTCAGCAGTTTGAGGCTTGCAGAAGAGCCAAGCTTTTCCATTAGGGCTACCATCCCTTTCATTTCTCAACTACCAGATTATAGTCTATACTTAATTTCAGTGTCATAGGGAGATTCATGTCAGGGGAGGGTAGCTTCATTTAAAATTAGCCACTGGGGGAGGGATCACATGAGAAGAGCATATCTTACACCACCTACCACCTTCCCAACACTACCAAGGGAGGCCCGCCTCCTCTGTATTACCTGAGGCTTCAGAGGAGTTAATTCAGTGGTTCTTAAACTTTTGCCCTGGTGACCCCTTTCACATAGCAAACCTCTGAGTGCAACACCCCCACACGCCTTATAAATATATAAAAAAAGTTTTCAATTTAACACTATTATAAATGCTGGAGGCAAAGCAGGGTTTGAGGTGGAGGCTGACAGCTCACAACCCTCAGTAATAACCTCGTGATCCCCTGAGGGGTTCTGACCTCCAGTTTGAGAGCCCCTGGGTTAATTTAATTTTAGCATCCTGTGTCCATTCACATGCATGTGATATTTTGAGCATTTTGGTTTTCGCAACATAGGCTCATCTCAGATTCTGGAACAAGCTCAAATGCTCAGTTCGTGGAGTATGTACATAAGCTATACTAAAGACAAACCCACAGACAGTCTTCAGTTTGTGAGGGACTCCACGGAGCCAGTCTCTAGGAAACAGATAAATGCATGGAGGTTAAGTCTATTAATGGCGATGGGTAAGGAATGGTGTCCCTAGCCTCTGTTTGTCAGAGAGTGGTGATGGATGGCAGAAAAAAGATCACTTGATGATTACCTGTTAGAGTCACTCCCTCTGGGGCACTTGGCATTGACCATTGTTGGTAGACAGGATACTGGGCTGGATGGATCTTTAGGTTGAGCCAGTATGGCTGTTCTTATATTCTAACCTAAAATGAACCCAACGTTATGGAGACAAATATGAGTCAAGGAAGCCAGCAGAGTATCAGGGACCTGGAAAAATCTCTGACTGAATGGGCACAGGCATTTGGCACAAGCTGAGGTGGTTTAAAAGTTTTGGATTTTTTTAAGCAGAATTTTTTTTATTATTTCTTTAAACAGTCAAACACAGCAAGCAGCAAATATTTGGCAACACACTTCTGAAACCTCAAACCATGTTCAGGTTTCGGCAGACTAATTTCAGCTTTCAATTAAAAAATAAATTTTGAAGGAAAATAGACATTGACCATGATTTTTTCTGCTTTTTAACAACCCTTAGTTTTTGATCCAAAAAAGGCTGATGGAAAACATTTGTCCAACCCTTTTAATGAGCTTTAGTGCCTTTTAGCACTGGCTGATGCTGAGACCCAGTGATACTTTGTAAAGAAGTTCTCAAAACTGGTTTTGTGCTGAGATGCAGAAGGCTTATTTTTCCCAGGGCCACCCATGGGGGGGAGCAAGTGGGGCAATTTGCCCTGGGCCCCACAGGGGCCCCCACAAGAATATAGTATTGCATTTTTTTTATTGAAAGGACCCGTGAAATTGCTTTGCCTCAGGCCCCCTGAATCCTCTGGACAGCCCTGCAACTCTCTGGGCTACTTCCCCATGTCCACCTCCCAACACCTTTGTCCTCACCACCAGACCTTCCTCCTGATGTCTGATAACACTTGTACTTCTCAGTCCTCCAGCAGTAGCCTACTCACTCTCAGCCTCTTGCTCCCAGTCCCTCACATACAGTTGCTCCCCTAGTCTGACTGGAGTGAGCCCTTTTATAGCTTCAGAGGGGCCTTAATTAGAGTCAGGTGCTTAACAGCCTCATCTAACTCTTAGCAGGTTAATTGGAGTCAGGTGTTCTCATTAGCCTGGCGCAGCCCCTGCTCTGGTCACTCAGGAAACAGAAAACTGCTTATCCAGTGGCCAGTATATCTCCCTTCCACTACTCTCCTGTTCCAGGGGAGGGATAGCTCAGTGGTTTGAGCATTGGCCTATTGAACAATGGGTTGGGAGCTCAGTTCTTGAGGGGGGCTATTTGGGGATTTAGTTGGCGATTGGCCCTGCTTTGAGCAGGGGATTGTACTAGATGATGTGAGGTCCATGATTCTACTTTTTTTTTTTTAAAAAAAAAACCTTCTATCCCTCCCTTGTACAGAGAAGAGCTCAAAAACATGAAGCAAGTGCAACCTAATAGCTGAAAAAACAGACCATGCATAAAAAGAACCAAAGAATTATTATTAAAAAAAAAACAAAAAACCCTACTCTGTTGTTCCCAGCTGGCCTGGGTCTCTCACGCTGCACAGAGACTTTGGGCCAAACTGACCTCTGGAGTCAAGTATCAGAGGGGTAGCCATGTTAGTCTGGCTCTGTAAAAGCAGCAAAAGTCCTGTGGCCCCTTATAGACTAACAGACGTATTGGAGCATGAGCTTTCGTGGGTGAATAGCCACTTTGTCGGACACATGTAGTGACCTCTGGAGGTAACTTTTCTGCCAGCAGCACTTACACCAGAGGGAGACCAAGTTCAAGCAAGATCTGTTTGAGTGAGGTGGGTTTTGTCCTTGAAGAGAGAACTTAGAATAGGAAGAGATTTTATCTCCAGCACTAACCACAGGTTTCCCTTCTGTTCCCAGTGCTGAGTTCCGGCAGCCAGGAGATCTGCGCAGATGCAGGTCAGTCTGTCTGTGCCCAGACACACTCACCCCTCCATCAATCGTGCCAGAGAGGTTTGTGCTAGTAGAAAAGGCTTCCAGCTTCAGGTGTATTATTATTATCATGCCCCCAGGATGCCCCTCTCAGGGATCAGGGTCCTATCGTGCCAGGTACTGCACCCCCCTATGTGAAGCTCTGGTCCTTATCCCCAAAGAGCTGACAGTCTCAGATCTGACATTATCCCCCCAGTACCCAGCTGTGCTGAAATAAAAGCTTGCTCCAGAGACACTGCACACACCGCACAAATCCTGAGCAGGCAGAGTACGTCCGCACTGCAGTTAGATGCCAGCGGCTGGCCTGTGACGTGTAAACAGCCCTGGAGCCTGAGCCCTACAAGCCCGACTCAGCTGGCATGAGCCAGCAGAGGGTTTTTAACTACAGCATGGACATACACTTAGCAACTGCTTCCATAGCATCCCACTTCCTTTGGCAAACTGCCTCCTGGGATCCCCATGAAACAGGAACCACAGAAGGCCCCATTGATCTCTCGACGCATTTCCCTTCCCAGGTGTTCTCCCTGCCCCCATCCTTTATGTGAGCCAGATGTCCGCTCGACAGGGGGACTCTGTGCTGCTCCAGTGCTCTGTGGTCTCCCAGGCCCCAGCCACCCGCGTCATCTACTGTAAGGACGGGGAGGAGGTTTTCTCCCAGGCAGGGTTGGAGAAGAAGGTCACCTACAGCTATGACCACACAGTGTCCATGGGCAGCTCTGGGAATTACTCCTGCGGGTACGAGATCAAGGAGAGCGACAAGCAAGTGAAAAGATCCCAGCTCAGCCCTGCCAAGCACCTCAGTGTTANGTCATCTTCTGGGAACTGCTTATAACAGGGAGTCTCAAAATGTGCTCCTCTGACCCTCACCCAGACATCCCCTGTCCAGCTGCTCTGCAAAGCTGATTCCATCCCAGTACAATCCACTTATGCATCACTCTGCAAAAATACTATGCAGAACAGCTCTGCCTTGTACTCCTGACACATTTCCCTTGAGGATCTCAGCTGTTTGGCTTCCTGTAAAAGTGTTAATGTCTATTCACAAGACTTTTATTTCTTTCCCACATGTTTCTTTGGCCTTTTGCCCTGGTTCCCCAATTGCTTAGTCACACTGATTTCAGCTACCCTGCTGCTCAGAGTTCACTTCTGGATGCTCTTTCCCAACTGCCTTGTGTTCTTCCCCATCTGGCAGTGCCCTGGTGCCCATCTCTCAGCAGGAACAGCAGACTCCTCGGGAGCCCAGAATGAGAGCGGAGGTAGTCAGGGCAGAATGGGCAGAAGTGGCTGGAGCTGGGAATGGTGGATGTGGTAGGGGGAAACTAAGGAGGTGGGGAAGTCAGTGCAGTCCTGTGGTAGGTGTCCTCTGTGGGAGGTAAATTCACCCCCATGCAGAGGGTCTTACATGAGGCCCAGACCTCATTTATATCCCACATAAGCCCAGAGGGTGAATTACTCCCTAGGAGAGCTGAATCCTTCTCACCAGGGACTGGAGACCAGGGCGGAGGCCAAAGGTTCAGGCTCATCCAACATCTCAGGTCCCTCAATCACTCAGTACCTTTCACCCGGGCCCAGCTCTGCCTTTAGCCAAGGGGCTGTTTCAATCCCCAGGCAGTGAGATGGGATGGGAGAGGTTTCTTCAGTGATATGTTTATACTCAAACACGCAAACCAGGTTTTTTCAGTTCTCAATCCTCCAGCCCTAAATAGAGATGCTGTGGCTGGAGCACCGAAACGGGGGCGGCATGGGGCAGGAAACAGGGAGTGGTGATGAATATCAGACCTGAGTAGGGGACAGAGCAAGTCAGAGACAGGCTGCAGCATTTCTGCTCTCTGAATCCTACAAAGCCCAGAAGGCCTGAGAGCAGGAAGAGGGGCTGACTGGAGCATCCAACCCTGAGGATCAGACAGCAGCAGATTGGAAGAGAGATAGAGAGACCTGAACTTCCCTTCTGCTGAAATCAGACAGGGCACAGGGCACAAGTGAGAGCAAGGAGTGACAGTGGATTGTCCCCTTCAGACCCCATCAGGAGCTAAAATCTCTGGGCTGTTTCCATTCCACTTGGCTCCCCCCACTGCCTAGATGATCCTGTCTCTGTGCCTTTTGCTTCCTGGTGAGTATGTGGGAATCCTGTGCTAATTTGTAGCAGGTTGGTGGGGGGGAACAGAACCAAGAGCAGCCTCTGGCCCAGACAGTTGGCAAATCATCTTTAGTAGGAGAGACATGGTAACCAGTAGAAATACTGAGACTGAGAGTTACAGGACAAGATCCCCAGCTGGCTTACGGGTATTGCTCCACTGGAGTCAATTGGGGCACATCCACAGCTGGTGTAAATCAGCGTAGCTCCATTGGACTCAATACCTGTTTACATCAGCTGAGGATCTGGCCCTCTAGAGCAGTGGTTCTCAGCCAGGGTATGCATACTTGTGGGGACACAGAGAGGTCTTCTGGGGGTACATCAACTAATCTAGATATTTGCCAAGTTCTATGATAGACTACATGAAAATCATGAATGAAGTCAGTATAAACTAAACTTTCATACAGACAATGACTTCTTTATTTTGCTCTACAGTAATTGTGTGGCTGTGACACTTATGTATTTCTGTGTCTGATTTTGTAAGCAAATTATTTTTAAGTGACGTGAAACTTGGGGTATGCAAGACAAATCAGACTCCTGAAAGGGGAACTGTATTCTGGAAAGGTTGAGAGCCACTGCTCTAGAGAGGTGAAGGGAAAAGAAGTCCCAGCTCAGACAAAGTGTGTGTGCGCATGGAATCTGTCCTGTCCCAGATGTAATATCCTGTCTGGTTTGCTTCTTCAGCAAAACAGGAATCAAGAATTTATTTTCCAAGTCTATTAAAGAGTTTTTTGTTCCTGAAGTGGGACTTAGAAAAGGGGGAGATTTTATCTCCAGCACTAACCACACAGCACCTTTCTCTTCCCAGTAATGAATCCAAGCAGCCAGAATATCTGCTCAGCTCCCGGTAAGTCTGTCTGTCACCTTTCCAGCTATTTTTTCCAGGGGGGTTTGTACTAACAGAAAAGGTTATCAGCTGCAGAAGAAGATTATTTCTACTACTACTCCTCTGGCCCCTGAAGAGCTGACAATCGCGGATCTGACATCATCCTCCTGATGCCCAGCCGTGCTGAAATAAGATCCTGCTCCAGACACATTGTGCATACCCTGGAGCCCTTGTGCAGGCAGAATTAATCTACACTGCAATTAGACACCTGTGGCTGGCCTATCACATGTAAACAGCCATATAGCCCAAGCCCTGGAAGCACGAGTCAGCTGGCACAGCCCAGCAGCCACTTTTTAACTGCAGTGTAGAGATAAGACAGATCCTTAGCAGTTGCAAGCTGGTTTCATGGCAATCGATTTCCTTTAGTAAACTGCTCCCGGGCTGCCCCCAAATGGGCATCACCAATGACCCCACTGACAGTTCTGACCCATTGGCCTTCACAGGTGTTGTCCTTGCCCCCATCCTCTACCTGAGCCAGAGGTCTGCTCAACAGGGGGACTCTGTGCAGCTCCAGTGCTCTGTGGTCTCCCAGGCCCCAGCCACCCGCGTCATCTACTGTAAGGACGGGGAGGAGGTTTTCTCCCAGGCAGGGTTGAAGAAGAAGGTCACCTACAACTATGACCACACAGTGTCCATGAGCAGCTCTGGGAATTACTCCTGCGGGTACGAGATCAAGGAGAGCGACAAGCAAGTGAAAAGATCCCAGCTCAGCCCTGCCAAGCACCTCAGTGTTACTGGTAAGAGGGATGAATAGAAAAGTGAGCAAATCAGCCAATGCCCTGGCAGAAAGTGAATCCAGAGGCAGATAGATAGCTGAGTTACAGGGGTGAGGAGCAGAATAATTGGGTTGTTATCCTCCATTTGCATCAGCCCTTAGCTGAAAACACAGCACCCACGTTGTTGGTGGGTCACACAAATGTTAGTGAGACAGCAGAGGGATATTATTTCCCAGGACCGCTGGGTTCTCTTCCTGGCTCTGGGAGCAAACTGTGGTTAGTATTAGAGGCAGCACAACCAAGCACATAAATCTGGCAAATTCCCTCTTAAAGGCACCAAGACAAAGTAGACTTGACTGGAGTTTGCTGTATGAAAACCCTCCCTTCTATTCCCAGCACAGCCTCAAGTGACCTTGTGCAACTCTTCATTATCAATACAAGAGGTGAATGACATCTGTCACCTATACCATAGCGGCATGAACTAGCAGCCGTGAAGTGTGCGAGGAGTTACTAACACTTAGTGGAAGAACTTGACCTCGAGCACAAGGTGTCCTGGCTGGTAGCTGAGTGCCACCTGGCTGGGCTAATTGAGCCACTCAGGGAGCGTCTTTGGGGAAGTTTCCATTTGGGGAACAGTCATGTCCCATTTATCTGGTGTAGGGGCCTGAGCAAAGCCATCACAGCCTCATTTCTCACACACTGAGTGTCACCTGGTGGCACTGACAGGCCCAGATTCTCCTTGTCGCCATTGCACAGGCCAACTCAAGCAAGGTCTGTGTGAGTGAGGCAGTTTTTGTCTCTGAAGAGGGACCTTAGAATAGGGGGAGTTTTTACCTCGAGCACTAACCAGACGTCTCCTTTCTGTTCCCAGCGCTGAGTCCCAGCAGCCAGGAGATCTGCTCAGCTCCCGGTGAGTCCATCTGTCTGTCCGTTTCCAGACACACTCACTCCTCTATCTATCTATCTATCTATCTATCATGCCAGAGGGATTTGTTCTAGTAGAAAAGGCTTCCAGCTACAGAAGCTTATAATTATTACCATGCCCCCATAATGCGCCTTTCAGGGATCAGGGCTCCATTGTGCCAAGTGCTGCGCACCCCTATGTGAAGCTCTGGTTCCTGCCCCCGGAGAGCTGACAGTCTCAGATCTGACATTATCCCCCCAGTACCCAGCTGTGCTGAAATACGAGCTTGCTCCAGAGACACTGCACACACCCCGCAGCTCCTGAGCAGGCAGAGTACATCCACACTGCAGTTAGATGCCAGCGGCTGGCCTGTGACGTGTAAACAGCCCTGGAGCTCGAGCCCTTCAAGCCCAACTCAGCTGGCATGAGCCAGCGGAGGGTTTTTAACTACAGCATAGACATACCCTTAGCAACTGCTTCCATAGCATCCCACTTCCTTTGGCAAACTGCCTCCTGGGATCCCCATGAAACAGGGCCGATGAAAGGCCTCATTGATCTCTTGACCCATTCCCCTTCCCAGGTGCTCTCCCTGCCCCCACCCTCTACCTGAGCCAGACGTCCGCTCGACAGGGGGACTCCGTGCAGCTCAAGTGTTCTGTGGTCTCCCAGGCCCCAGCCACCCGCGTCATCTTCTGTAAGGATGGGGAGGAGGTTTTCTCCCAGACAGGGTTGGAGAAGAATGTCTCCTACAGCTATGACCACGCAGTGTCCATGGGCAGCTCTGGGAATTACTCCTGCGGGTACGAGATCAAGGAGAGCAACAAGAGGGTGACCAGATCCAAGCTCAGCCCTGCCCAGCACCTCAGCATTACTGGTAAGAGAGGTGAGCGGCATAGTGAGTAAATCATCCAATGCCCTGGCAGAAGGAGAATCCAGAGGCAAATAGCTGAATGATTGGTGATGAGCAGAAGATTTAGTTGAATGAGGTTGGGTTTACTTTGGGGGCATGAGCTCTTGGCTCTTAGTAAGGTCTGTGAAGAACACAGAGAAGTTAATAACACTCATCGGAAGAGCTAGGCCTAGAGCACAGGATCTCATGGTTCATAGTCTGGGGCCATCCACAGACTCCAAGATGCCCTGTGGGGTGTCCATGCTCACACACACAACTTCTACACAGGAGGAGAGGGCTGCCAAATGCCGTAATGTGCATAACATTTGGGAGGTATTGAAGAGCCAGTCACTGATCTCCTTTGGGGAGGTTTCCATTTGGGGAACAGTCATGTCCCATTTGACTGGTGTAAGGGGCTGGGTTCAGCCATCGCAGCAGCATTTCTCACACACTGAGTGTCACCTGGAAGCACTGACAGGCCCAGATGCTCCTTGTCCCCAGTGCACAGGCCAGGTGAGCAGCAGTGGAGAGGAGTCAGACCCCACAGCTCACGGAGACGCTCTTGGGCCAGACCCCGGAGATCTGAGCCTGATTCTGTCCCCCCAGCTCTCTCTTCGCTGCATAGAGACTTTGGGCCAAACTCACCCCTGGGGTAACTCCTCTGCCTGCAGCAGTTACACCAGGGGGAGACCCAGCTCTCTGCAGTGAAACCCGGCCTGTGCAGAGGGGCCAGCCCCAGGGCCAGGCAGCACTTAACTTCCCTGAACCCTCAGCGCTGGGTGTGAGCAGGGCCTAGGCGTGGTGCTGCCCCAGGCACAGGGGTGTCTGCGAATGTTTCGCGTGCACACAGCCTATCACACAACCCGCTCTGCCCACCAGGCGAGCCCCAGGCTGTCTGCAGGGTGGAGGGGTCTCCTGCACATTCAGATCCCTGAGGGTGCTCCACAGACAAGAACGTCTGATTGGAGGGGCAGGGAAATCCTAGGTAAGGTTGCCAACTTTCTACTTGCACAAAACAGAACACCCTTGCCCCACACCCTGCCCCGCCCCTTCTCTGAGGCTCCACCCCTGCTCACTTCATCCTCTCCTCCCTCCCTTGCTCACTCTCCCCACCCTCACTCACTTGCTTATTTTCACTTGGCTGGCTCAGGGGGTTGGGCTGTGGGAGGGGATGAGGGCTCCGGCTGGGAGCTCTGGAGTGGGTCTGTGGATGAGGGGTTTGGGGTGCAGAAGGGTGCTCTGGGATGGGATCAAGGGGTTCAGGGGGCAGGAGGGGGATCAGGGCTGGAGCAGGGGCATGGGGAGCAGGAGGTGGTGCACACTTCACATGGCGCTTACCTCAGGCAGCTCCTGGAAGCAGCGACATGTCTCCCCTCTGGCTCCTATGTGGAGGTGCTTGGGGTGGGGGCAGTACATGGAGCCCCTGGCTGCCCCTTCATGTAGGAGCCTGAAGGGGGACATGCTGCTGATTCTGGGAGCTACCCAGAGTCACGGCAGGCAGGGAGCCTGCCTTAGCTCTCCCGTGCTGCCAACCAGACTTTTAACAGCTCCATCAGCACTGCTGATCTGAGCCCCTAGTGTCCCTTTTCAACCAGGTGTTTTGATCAGAAATTGGACACCTCGCAACTCTCATCCTGGCTCATGGCTTCCTGGGGCATTTTCACCCCCACGGAGCTTCAACCTCAGTGAAAGGTCTCAAGGATCAATGAAATGACGGTTTGTTAAATGGACAGTGACGTCCTCACTGAGTCTGCAGTGGTGAAACTCAGTGTGAAACTCAGAGCAAGAGAGCGCGTCCAGGGACCGGCTCCTTGGTGGTGTAAACTGGCAAAGCCCTATGGACTCCAAAAAAGAGACATCAATTTATTGGGGATCTGGCCCATTGACTCTAGCACAGTGATGCTGATTTACACCCACTGGAGATCTGGCCCCAGTGGCTGGTAGAACCATTCTGTTTGTCGCTGGTAGGCTGGTCCCTGTGGAGGCTGCAGGTGTCTTTCCTACACAGTGCAATTCTCTTTGCCCTTGTCCCACAGGCAATGTGAGCAGCAGCGTAGGAGGGGAGGAGCCGACCCGCACAGGTAACGGGATATTGCTCTGTCACACCCTGATTATCAGAGCCCAGCTCTGTGCCCCCAGCTCTGGCCTCAGGGCATAAACTCTGAGCCAAACTCATATCGGGGCAGGTAACTCCTCGGCCTGCAGCGCAGTCACTCCTGATGGACTGTGCTCTGCCTGTGCAATTCCCTCAGGACAGAGGAGCAGCACAGTCCACAGCATTGCTTACGTCCCATTTCCACCTGCTCCTGAGGACACAGCTCATGCCAAGGCCTCATGCTGCCCCTGTGCCCCCGTGGTGAACTGTCAGCCACACTGGAAGGGACAATAGAGTCTGGGCTGCTGCATCTGTCACTGGCTCTTGTGATGCCTTTGCACAGAGTCCCAGTGCAGCCTGAGCAAACCTGGGCCGTTCCCTGCTCCTCCAAACCCTCAGAGCTGTGCTTGGCAAAGGGTGAAGCCTCCTCAACAGCTTCCATCGGTTAGGCCTCCTGTAGGGGGAACGTGCCCCCCTGCAGCATGATCCCCCCTTAGAGCTAGGACTCCGGGAGCTAAGACAGCTGTTCTCTGTCTAGTGGTGGCATTGCAGTCACACATGCTGCTTTACAGACAGCTATCACCACGTCTCTTTCCATGTTGCAGAGCCAGTCATGTCTCTCGTCATCTGGGCTGCCCGCTGTGTCCTGGTCCTGCTCCTCATGCTCTCTGCACCTATCATCACTTTCATGCTGGAGAGATGGGGCCTGCCTCATCCCACAGGGCTGGAGGAGACTTATAGGGGTAGCATCAGCATTATGGAGGGTAAAGGGGCTGGGAGTGGAAGAACCATATAAACAAGCTGTTAGTAGGGGACTGAAGGTTCTGGGGAGATACCAGTGCTCAGCTCTAAGCAGGTTGTTGGGGAGACACCATTGGTCAGTGCTGCACACTAGGCTTCTGCGGTAACAGTTTTTGCCCAGGTAACGCCTCCAGCCTCCTTCAGAAACAGAAGAATCCCTCCTTTGAGAAAAGCTGTATGATTAGGGGGAAAGGATGGGCTCATGGTTAAGCCCCTAGGCTGGGACTTCTGGGAGATTGAGGTTCAAGTCCCAGTTGTGCTACAGCATCCTTGAGTATTTCCCTGGGGCTCAGCTCCCCATCTGTGAAACAGGGACAATAATTCTGCCTTCTCTAAGGGGAGAATTTCCAAAGCCCCTACAGATTTAGGAGCACAAGTCTGTGACTGTGCCTTGTGCTCCTAAATTTCTTGAGTGCTTTTGAAAATCTCCTCTTTACATTGCACACCCGGCAGTTATTGAAACTGGGTGTAGCTGTTTGGGGTACGCTCAAGCTCCCTGTAGCTGGACTCATAAACTCCAATGAAAGCAAGTAGTCAGGGCAGCTACTTTACAAAATAGACCTGTGACCTGCATGGGCTGGGAGAAACACAGCCACAGGAGCAAAAAGCAAGTAGTTTTCATAGATTCATAGATTCTAGGACTGAAAGGGACCTCGAGAGGTCATTGAGTCCAGTCACCTGCCCTCATGGCAGGACCAAATACTGTCTAGACCAGGGGTCAGCAACCTTTCAGAAGTAGTGTGCCGAGTCTTCATTTATTCACTCTAATTTAAGGTTTTGCGTGCCGGTAATACATTTTAATGTTTTTAGAAGGTCCCTCTCTACAAGTCTATATATTATATAACTAAACTAGTGTTGTATTGTAAAATAAACAAGGTTTTCAAAATGTTTAAGATGCTTCATTTAAAATTAAATTAAAATGTTGATCTTACGTCGCCGGCCCACTCAGCCCACTGCTGGTCTGGGGTTCTGTTCACCTAGCCTGGCAGCAGGCTGAACGGGGCCTGAGGCCAGGACCCCAGCTGAGAATGGTCTGGCAGCCAGAACCCCAGACCGGCAGTGGGCTGTGCGGGGGCGGCGGCCAGGACCCCAGACCGGCAGTGAGCTGAGCGGCTCAGCTCACTGCCGCTCAGGGGTTCCATCCGCCGGCTCCTGCCAGCCGGGATCCCAGCTGCTGGCCCCGCTCACCCCACTGCCAGTCTGGGGTCCCGGCCCTGCCCACATACAGAGGGTACCTACCTTCTCCCTGGTTCTGGCCCATTCTCTTCCTCTCTCTGCACTGAGCTGAGGGTGGGAGTGGAACGAGCACAGGGGTAGGGGTGAAGGGTCTGGCCAGGAGCTGGAATGAGGGAGGGGGCTCAGGGTTGGAGCAGGAGGTTTGGGTATGGGGCACTTACCAGGGCAGCTCCCTTTTGGTGTGAGGGGTGCAGGTGGGAATGTGAGGGGGGGGTACAGGAGCTCCTGTTTGGTGCTCAGGGTTGGGGTGCCAGAGTCAGGGCTTGGGTCATGGGGCGGGGGGAAGGACTCAGAGGGCTGGGAGGTACAGGGCTCAGGACAGGGGCGTGGGGTGTGTGTGTGGGGGGGTGCAGGGCTCAGAGCAGAGGGCTGTGGGGGGGGTCAAGGCTCAGGGCAGAGGGCTGGGTGACTGCCCCCCTCAGAACCCCAACCCCCCCGCTTCTTGTCCCCTGACCACCGCTCTTGGGACCCCTGCCCCTAACTGCCCCCCAGGACCCTATCCCCAATCTAAGCCTCCCTGCTCCTTGTCCCTGACTGCTCCCCTAGGATCCTACCCTCTACCTGCCCCCTGACTGTCCTGACCATTATCCACACCCCCGCCCCCTGACAGGACCCCCAGAATTCCCAATCCATACAATCCTCCCTGCCCGCCCTAACCCCTCTCCACATCCCTGCCTCCTGACAGCCCCCCCTCAGAACTCCCAATTCATCCAACCCCCTCAGCTCCTTGTCCCCTGACCCACCCTCTCCAGAGACCCCCCCACCCTAACTGCCCCCCCGGACCCTCCTTGCTCTCTGTCCCCTGACTGCCCTGACCCCTATCCACCCCACAACATGACCCAGGATCCCATGCCGCCATCCCCCCCTGTTACCTGACTGCGCCCTTCAAGAAACCCCACCCTAACCACGACCCCGGATCATCACGACCCCTATCCAACCTACCCTGCTCCCTGTCCCCTGACTGCCTCACCACGTTACCACCCCTGCCCCCCCAGCCCCAGCGCCCCTTACCATGATGTCCCAGCTTCATGCGGAGTCCCCATCAGATGAAAGGCTCACCCCTCAGAATATGTGACACAGTGCAGGGTCTAGGTGAGCGCGGAGCATCTTTCCCTCCCCCTGGAGCCAAAGCGTTGCCCCGATGGAACGCGCAGCTCCGACTCGCAGAGCGCTGCATGCAAGCGCACGGCTCCAGGGAAGGAGGGAAGATGAGGAGGGGCCGGGCTTGTGTGCTTGGCGACACTCAGGCCAGGGAGACGGACCCGTGATTGCCGTCTGGCAGGATGTTTAATGAACTGGGTCAGCAGGCCCAGCGTGCCGCCCATAGGTTGGTGACTCTGTTTAGACAGACCTGCTAGACATTTATTAACCTACTCTAAATATCTTCAGAGACGGAGATTCAACAACTTCCTAAGCAATTTATTTCCAGTGTTACCACTCTGACAGAGAATTTTTCCTAAGTCAACCTAACCTCTTGCATAATTAAGTCCATTGCTTCTTAGTCTACTCCTAGAGGCTAAGGTGAACAGTTTTTCTCCCTCCTGCCGATCGACCTTTTAGATACTAGAAACTGTTTATTCATTCCCTCTCAAGTCTTTGTTTCAAACAAGCAACTCGTTTCTTTCAGCCTCTTCCACTCTATTCTGTTCTCAAGACCTGAGTTAATCTTCTGGTCTCTCTTCTGGACCCTCTAGCCTCAATTCTTCACAAGTAGTGTTGAAATGTGGGCCTCACAAACTGGACACGAATACACGATGAGCCTGGCCAGCGGCAAGAGTAGAGAGGACTAAGTACTGTTCTCATGTCGTGCTCACAAACACGACCTTTATGCATCAAGAATGATGTTTGCGTTTTTGCAAACGTATCGACTGTGTACTGCATATTAGCTTGTGGTCCACATTAGACCCGTATGACTCTTTCTGCAACTCTTCTAGACAGTCTTCGCACATCTTTTGTTGAAATGATTGTTCCTTCCTAAGTGAGGACTTTGCACATGCTCTCTGTAAACTTCACCTGTTTACCTCAGCATTCTCATGTGTCCAGGATCATTTGAATTAGACCCTGCCCAAACGCTAGTTGCAACCCTCCAGTTTGGTATCATCTGCAAACTTAATGAAGGCATATTTTATATGCCCAACACTAATTGTTGATGAAATGATTGACAAAAGCCGTCCAAAAAACCCTGCAGAACCCTGCTTGTTATACTTTTCCAGCAGATGGGACCATTAATACTATCTACTGAGTAGATTATCCAGCAGTTAGCACACTATAGTATCACCATCTAATGTGATTTGCGTAGTTTATCAAAGAAGATCATGCAAGAGACATATAATGCTTACAAGTTAGGTATACCACCATCATCAAGTTCTCTATTATCATAAGACTCTGATTTATCAAGAAGCTATCGATAGCTTTACGTGACAACCTTCCAAGTGTTTGCAGATGATTGCTTTAATTGCTTGCTCTAGTTTCCTGTCACAGAAGTAAACTAATAGGTCTGTAGTTCCTGGGTTGTTTTATTTCCGTTTTAAGGATGGGCAGCTATATTTGCCCTTTCGCATGTTTTTATCTTCCTAAATCTTCCTCCCATGATTTTCAAAGATAATAGGCTTAGAGCTCAGAACCCCTCTATGTAGTTCTTGGAGTATTCTAGGATTGCATTTATCAGCTGGGACTTGCAGGCATCCACTTTTCTAAGTGATTTTTAACTTGTTCTTTGTGTTTTTCTGCTAAACAGCGACTCCCTTCCCATAAGCATCTCACTATTTAGACATTCCTTCAGACTTCTCGGTGAAGCCAAAACAAAAGTCATTAGGCATCTCTGCTTTCCAAGTTCCTTTATTTTCTTTCCTCTCACTGAGCAGTGGCTACCCTGTCCTTAAGCTTCCCTTGCGTTCTAATATGATAAAAAGTCTTCTTGTTTCCGCTTTTATTCCTGTGATAGTTGACTCTTTGTCTTTGCCTTTCAATCTTGCCTGCATTCCTGTGTTGGTTCTGCTCATAATATTCATCCTTTGTAATTTCGTCTAGTTTCGCTTATTTATATGGATTCTTGTATTTTTCTAGAAGAGTTAGCAAGATCTGTGATGTAAGGCCAAGGTGGTCTGTTTCCACATTTATATTTTTACGCGCGGTAGCTTGCTTTTGGGCCGCTAAATTACTTGGGAATAGACGCAACTTGCTCAGTAGTTGTTCATCCCCTGTCTTGAATTCCAGAGGACATCAGGCTCCTCTGCAGCTTACATCAGCATATGACTTACAGCTACAAAATCCGCCTTTCAGAATCCATGTCTCTCTATTATGCTTATCCCTTACTGGTCATACGTAGATAGTAAGGTAAGGTATACATATTCTTGCCTGTAAAGGTGACAAAGGGGAACCAAAACACTACCAGAGGACCAATCACTGGAGAACTAGATGTGTTACAAAGTCAGGGAGGGGAATTGTATAGCTCAGAGTCTCTGTTGTGTCCTCCGTAATGGTAAAGCAGCTATATTCTATACTAACTCCATCTTATCAATATTCACATAAGAGAATCTTAAGTATCAAAAGAAGCAAAGTAATATAGGCATATGAGCTGTGTGTATTTTACAGATGTGATTGCTGTGCTTTGTGTTTTCCCGCTGTGAGAACAAGCGTTGCTTCTAATCCGTTCTGCTTGCAAATCTCTCCCTAACAACTGTGAGTACAAAAGGAAGCAAAGTAATTGCGGTCATGATAAGCCTTTGTGTTGTATACTGTATGTTGATTGTCTGACTGGTTTAAATCAGGCAGTCTGTAAAATCAGACTTATAGTTCTATTTTCTTATAAGCTAAGAGCCTGTATTGGTTTCTTAATGCAAGCATATGTATGTTTGTATTGTTCTTTCTCTTTTTTTAAAAGTTTCTTTTTAAATCTTGTGAGAGTTCTTTTCCTAGGGAGGCACGGGGACAAGAATCTCTGTGCCCAAGCTCTGTTATATGGTGACAGGCTAGAGGGGAGGGGAAAAGCCCAAACTCTGTGTCTCACTTCCTATTGTTCCAGGGGCGGGAAAGGCTACACAGGACAAGGGAGGGGAACTCTTGTGAGCTGACTAGGTGAAGGCATAGCCTCGGGGAAGCTAGATTGCTCTCCGGTTGTATCAAGGAGTGAAGTATAGCATTGCACGCGCTAACCCAGGAAAGGGCGGGGAAGCTGGAGGATGAGATAGGAGACCAGGGTCTGGGCTTGGGGGTTTCTCCAGGGAAGTCTGGGGGACGAGCGAGCAGGCGCTATATTCTGTTGGTGGCAGCGAGATAAACCAAGCTGGTTTGAGCTTGGGGAGTTTCAGTAAGCCCCCAGATTTTGGACGCTATAAGTCGGTTTGGACAGGAGCTTATTACATGAGTGGCAGCAGATGGGATATCAAATCCAAAACCAGTAGCTACCTTATTTTTTCTCATTCTTCCTGCCTATGGATTAGCAAGTGAAGAAAGGGGTTGTGTTTTAAAGTGGAGCAGAAAAAAAGTTTTTTCTGCACACCTTCTACCCTTCCTTAGAATTGCAAACTCTATGATTTCATGATCACTTTCACCCAAGCTTCCTTCTACTTTCAAATTCTCAATGAGTTCCTCCCTATTTGTTAAAATCAAGTCTAGAACAGCTTCCCCCAGTAGCTTTTTCAACCTTCTAAAATGAAAAGTTGTCTGCAATTCAGTCCAGGAACTTATTGGATAGTCTGTGCCCCTCTGTGTTATTTTCCTCTAGCTCTGATTTACTTTGCAGCTGGTTAGTGTTATTGTTAACATCTCAACAGAGAAATGTGAGTAGTAATAGTTATTTAAAAAAATGGGAAAGTAAACTAACTTCTTTCAATTTAATTTTATACTTTAAATGTTATTTAATTTTTGTCAAATTGTCTTAACCATCCTAGTTCACCAACTCTCATCTTATTTAAATGTGATAATAAAGAAAATTTAACTATATTTTGCTATTCTTGGGTTTTGTATTTTTTGTAACAGGGCTTTTCATTTATATATTTAATACTAATTAATTAGTTGATTAATTAACTAAGTAATTCCCCAGTACAGCAGAGGAGAAAAAATCTCACTGAATTCCAGTTAAAAATTTCTGCAAGCAACAGTAAAAAAATCACAGTCCTTTTCACTCAACAAACTACATACAGTTAATAAATAAAGAGTCTAACTAAAAATCAGGTGAACTCAATCTGAGCTCTAAGAACTCTTAATTACTTCTCACTGTTTGTGAAAACTGATGATTTAAATTCTTTTAGTCTGAAATTTATATTTATTTGTAACTAAAATAATATATGTAAATTATAAAATAGCCTTGTAACTTAGTAAAACTTAGGCTATTGTTTTTTTTCATTATAAAATGTTATAATGTTAATTCCTAAAAAAAATTAAGTTCTTTCCTTTTATTCTTTTAAAATCATACAAAGGTTAACCCTCTGTGATTTAACCCTCTGTGATCCTTGCTGAAAATCCTCAAATAACTAAATTCTTGCTCTCCATGTGCTCCTTTATAAATATTGTGTTAAAGCACTAGGAAAGGAGCAGTAAAGCAAACTTTAGCCCAATCAAAAGTTACATGAGCTCTTTTTGGCATGGATTGTCATTTGTTCTATGTCTCTCCAGTGCCTGGCACAATGGGGCCCCCATCTGTTCAATATCTAGCTGCTACCACAATAGAAATGTTAAAGGAGAATAATGCAGAGTGTCTCAGTGAAAGATCCCATTTACTGTTAATTATTTTGAGTTTTTTTGTCAGTTTCCTTGGGTTTTATATTCCCATCAAAAAGCGACAAAGAGTCCTGTGGCACCTTATATTCACCCACAAAAGCTTATGCTCCAATACGTCTGTTAGTCTATAAGGTGCCACAGGACTCTGTCGCTTTTTACAGATCCAGACAAACACGGCTACCTTCTGATATTCCCATCAGTGTAGGATTCCCATCAGGTGAGTCATAGGATAACTGGCCAGAGAATAGAGACTGTGGCTAATCTCTCATGGGTTGCAGGGGTGTTTACCACCACTGGAAGGACACATGTCCCCTTGGATGTCTCACATCTATGCAGAGCTTTCAACAGGACGCATCTAACTACATTTCACATCTGGGAATGTGGATGGTAGTGGAAGGGTTCTGTTGTGAGGTTTATAGACAATGTGCAATTTTTAAAATAGAGTAGCAGAGATAACAAGAAACCCTGGAAAATATTTCATCTCTGACCCCTGCACCCTTGTCCATATGAAGGCACCTTCCTACCCACTAGAAGGGGTTTTGCACCAATCACACTGGAAAGCTCCATCTTATTTATCGTTTCCAGTCACTCATTAATGCCGCCATCTACAAACCAAAATGTTGAGGCCTAGTGTGACCCAGGCTTTCAGCAGAAACTTCACATGACACACTTTGGTGGATTTAACTGTCAACACCAGATCTAGGGGATCCTTGTAACCCTTATGTACCCCTGGGCCCTCTGCTAGGTGTCATCTAGAGTTGGATCACATACAACAAAGTAATGGCATTGCTTCATACAGTAACTGCTTTCTAGAGAGCTAAATCTTTTTATGAAGTTCTCTTGCAACCACATGCCTGCAGTATCTGGCTGAGGAGAACAAACACAGTTTCACAAAGCCATAGCTTATGACAAATACTTTTTGATTGATATTTAAATTTTGTAACTTCCGTACAAGCCAACCTGGCATTTAACAGATGTGGGTCACAGAACCTGCCAATTCAAAGGGGATGTTGATGCTGTTGTCAGTTTTCATGATTTCACAGTGAGTGACAACTTTTGTTGTTTTTTTTAAGAGCCTCAGCTCCTGAAGCATTAGGATTATGTGAAAATTTTTACTTTTATTTAAAAAATTAAGTTCTAGCCTTCTTAGTTGTGAAGAAAAGCTGAAAAATGTGACCCCTAAATAATCAAATACCAGAAAGCAAACAAAAGGATCCAAATCTTATAATTAAAAAAATGCCTTATGAATCTGAAGGCAATCTTGGGATTTTGGGGGAGCTGCCTCATGATTTTTGTACACTTTGAGTTGGCAATGGAATCTCTAAACAGCACTGAGAGGACTTGGGAGCTGAACTGTTGATATAAAGAGTCAGAGGGTAAGAATACAGTGTATGGGTATTTTTACCAATTTTATTCAGAAGAAACATTTTTCCAAAAGGAAAACAGGCTGCATGTGCCCTAAGAATATTCCAGTGTCCTACAGCACTTTGGGTGCTGTGCATTGTCCAGCTGTGGCCACAGAGAAGGATCCCCACTTCCTTGCTGCATGGGCTCTACAGTTGCCTCTGATTTTAAGAAGTTCTGAGATACGGCTGCACACTGACGAGTGCTGCATTTCAGCAACTGGAGCATTAATGACATCTGTCCCACTGCAGAGCGATGACCATGTATGTCGGCCTGGGGATCTCTCCAGTGCTCAGTGAACAGCTGCATCACAGTACCATCCAGTGCGTATAAACCCCTCTGAAGCAAGCAGCTCATATTTCCCACCCCAAGCCTTGGTCTGGCCCTTTTCTGCCCCCCAGTTAGGACAGCTGGGCTTTGCCCTGACACCTGCCAGCTTGAAAGAGGAGCCCTTCTCCGTCTCTCCATGCCAGCTGCCCCATCGACGTAGTGCCAGGTTCTCCCTGCGATGCAGTGTTATTATCTGAAATAAGGATTCTTCTGTGCTGCAGGCCATGTAGTTTTTTTCCTGTCCGGTTTCATATTTTAATCACTGATGGCATTAATGGTGACATTTATAAAGGTTATTTGCATTTGTTATTATAATATTATATATAGATTGTTATGCTGGAAATTGGATGGCTTCCAACAAGCGTCTCTGGGCAATCGCGGCACATTGTTGAAACTGGTGGCTGTGATAACCACCTGCCATTTAGGCTAAATAAGAGAACCATTAAATGTCCCTTTGTTTAGTTTCAGCAACCACCACCCAAGGACTATACCAATGGCAAATCTGGGCATGAGAGGGGCATGTGGTCGAAGGGGGTTCCTCTTGGACTGTTAAGAAAAGCAGGGTCATGCTGTGTGAAAGAAGAAGCAGAAACACCTCAGAAGCAACCAGAGAATCCAAGAAGAAAGCCAGACCTGGCCAGAGGAGCACTTGGAGCAGGGGCTTGAGAAAATGCTGAGAAAGAGAGAGCTTTTGGGCAGAGTGCTGGCAGGGAAAAGGCTTGGAGACGGGAGTAGAGAAAATGCCTTCTGTTGTTTGGTTCCTGTTGCGCTTAGGGAAACTGGACTTTGTAAATGTTATGTAAATGAATGGAGTTGCATCAACGGACATACCTGACTCTATCATCACTTTCTCCTCTGAATCTAATAACCCACAAGACCACAAATATTGGCCAACTGCTTGGGTCAAAAGGGTCAATATGTATAATTTTGATAGGGTTAAACTTATCTGAATTCACTTGAGTCATAAATATCTCTGTAAGCAGTACCCTGTGCTACCGTCATTTACGAAAATCTGTAAGGGACTTACGAGGAGAGGCTGAGGGAACTTGGGTTATTTAGTCTGCAGAAGAGAAGAATGAAGTGGGATTTGATAGCAATTTTCAGCTACCTGAAGGGAGGTGCCAAAGGATGGAGCTAGGCTGTTCTTAGTGGTGGCAGATGACAGAACAAGAAATGGTCTCAAGTTACAGTGGAGTTGGTCTAGGCTGGATATTATAAAACCCTATTTCACTAGGAGGGTGGTGAAGCATTGAAATGAGTTACCTAGAGAGGTGGTGGAATCTCTTTCCTTAGAGGTTTTTTAGGTCAGGCTTCACAAAGCCCTGGCTGGGATGGTTTAGTTGGTGTTGGTCCTGCTTTGAGCCGGGGATTGGACTAGCTGACCTCCTGAGGATATTATAACAGAGAGAGAGCCAGGGGGTAATCGTTTGAGTCTGTATCCAAAAACAATGAGTCCGGTGGTACTAAAGACTAATAGATTTATTTGGGCAAAGCTTTCATAGGTAAAAATATTCTATGATTCACCATTCTACAACAGCATTTCTAGTATATGAGCAGCCAAAGTAATACTAGGAAAATGTCTAGAAAGTAAGAAAATCTACTCTCTGAGATCAACTAGTTTCTTGCCTGAAGCTTTCAGGACAAGATTCTCTTGGTACAAGACATGGCAATGAAAAAATCATATTGCTGATTGGTTTTGTAGGAAGGAGGGGTGAAAATCAGGCTGATAACACGGCTCTACAGCCAAAATGCTCTGAAATAAATGTAGTCAATTTTCTAATTCTGGGTCACTAAGAACGAAAATGATGCTTAAAATTGTTGATTGGCTCTAGTTTTCAAGATGTGTATTGGTTCAGTAATACACAACCCTTGACTGGGAATGGTGGAGGATAAGTGACTTATAAAGGAAGGGATCTCGTTTAAACCAGAAATTACTAAATATACTTTGACTGGATCTATGAAATATTTATGACTGGGTTTGGACAGTACTTGCTTTTTAGGCAAACAATGAATACAATCTGAAGCTGATTGCGTCATACATTATAGAATTGATCATGTTAAATCCTAGAAGTCTGGATGATGCAATCATACGAAGCTTACATCACTCTGCTGAAACAATTTGCCCTATATCAGTCTTAGAAATCATACAGTGTCGTGCTCTCTTATTTGTCAGTGTTTTTATTTGCAAAAGAGGACACTTTCTGTTTAGCCAAAGCTGAGCAGAGATGCCTCGTACTTGGTTGAACAGTGCAGATAACTTGCTATATTGTGGTGAACGTGATTTGCATTCAACAAAAGCGCAGTATAACGATTGTTAGAAGCCTATTCACCTGTTAATTTTGGCTGCAAAATGATGATCAGGACAAGAGGTGAGCCCCACACTATGTTCTGCAACACTTGTTGCAACAATCTTTGCTAGTGGTGAACAGGAAAAGGAAAATCTATGCCTTTTGCAGTGCCAATGGATTTGGAGAGCAGCCAACGATCATACCAGGAATTGTTTACTTCTGCACGGTGCTCCAAGTTGAAAGGTTGTCTTTCAAAGAAGACAAATGGACTGTGTCATTATCCAAACATTCCATGCAGCTATAACGGCCCAGTGACCCACGGAAGAAGAGACTGCGGTTCTGATGCACCAGAATCATTCTCACTTGAGTCAGACGGGAAGGGAAGAGGATTGAAGACTTCTAGTCCGTATACAATCAGTTCACAGGAGCCACATATTTCTCCCATCCTCCTCTGCTGAACCACACCTCATAACACAAGGTGAATTGAAAAGACTTGTCAGGGATTTTGGAACTACCAAGAGTAATGGCAAGCTGTTGGGGCTCCAGGACTACAGCAGTGGAATCTCCGGCAGGTGGATAGTTAGGTGTCCGTGTTCCATGACCGTACAAAAGGATCTTGTCTCCATTTCTTCATGGAAGGTGATCTGTGCCGCAACACATCGATGGTGTGATGGCAAGCCCTCAACATCTCACAATCCAGATGATGTATGACTGTTCATTGATTATTGAAGATGAGTCTTAAAGCTGTTTTGCTGCGTAATGGGCAAGTGATTTTGCCTTCAATCAGTTGGTATGCAAGTCCAATGATGAAGGCAACCTATGAACAACATGAAACAACTGTTGAGGTCATAAACCTTCATGACCACACATATGGCACTTTTGGCGATTTCGAAGGTTGTTGCTCTTTTCTTGGTTACAAGACTGGATACACAACTAGTTCAATGCTGTTTTCCTTGCGATATGGATATGCGTGCAAAGAGATTCCCACTACAATCAGAAATGCGGCCTCGACAGTCATTGGAAGCCTGGGTAGGAAAAGTGTTCAGCATCTAACCACTTGTTGGAATCAAGGAAGATTTTGTTACCGACCCTTACACATCAAGCTGGTGTCTCGATGAAACTTGTCGAAAAGGCCTATTACAAAAACACAAGCAGCATTCAAGTACCTCTGTGAAAAGTCTGCAAGGTTAAGTGATAGCTAGGGATAAAGGAAGGTGTCTCTTGGTTGTCTTCAGATTCGTGCATTGCTTCAAAATGATGCATTTGGACCACTGCACTGCTTGGCAAAGAAAAGACGGCATGGAAAGCCTTCCAGTTAGTGGCAATAAATTTCTCAGAAACAACAAGGGCAGACAACTACAGGTTTGGTGAAAACTCCTCAGGCATACCAAAAGCCTTGGTTGCCCTCATGTCAAACTAAAGATACATGTTGGCACCTCTCCTCTAGATTTTTTCCACCGAACTGCAGAGCAGTGAGTTGACGAGCAGCGCGATGTGATTTCACACAGGGACATTTGCAACAATGGAGAAACACGCTATCAGGGCAAATGGAGCCCATAATGCTTGCAGATTATTGCTGGACAG
>NC_133779.1:11907823-11933963 GCF_003597395.2 Chelonoidis abingdonii | reverse complement strand
AGCCAATCAGTTGTTTTAATTGTCATATTTGAATTCAGCACATCAAAATACATAATAAATACCACATTTTATCTCTGAAGCAGATGACTTCTCAAAAATTGTAGACCAGTGTATCAGGCCCAGCCCTGGAAGCCTCGGACAGGTGCAGAATTTGCCTCCCACATGTGGCCCTGTTGGTCTGACTGGAGCTGCCTCCCCAAATATAGAAGTCAAACTGATGCCTTTGCTGATGGGGCCTGGAAGGAGCCCTCCTTGGAGGGTGGATCCAGCCTGGAAGGAGCTGGAGGGAGATGGGCGCAACATGGAAATGGCCCTGCAACTCCTCCTACCTCCCCCTAAATGTGTCTAGTTTCTACTGATTTCTTTGTATCCCACTAGTTGCACTGGGAGAGGCTGGGTTGTTGGCTGCTGTTCCTCGGAGCACAGAACAGCCCAAATTGAGTGATCTCTCTCCAGCACCCAGTGAAATGCCTGCTGGGCTGGGAATAGTCTGAGCAGAGCATGTCAGACTGGGCAGAAAGATGGGGCATATTTCCTGCCCTGCCAGCTCCCTGTGCACAGGCAGCAGCTAGGGGCATTTCCCCATCACTGCTCTCCCATTTCAGCTCCTGCCCTGGTCTAGTGAAAGAGGCAGCAGGGAACCAGTTCCAACTTATCAAAAATGGGGGCTGGGCTGAGCAGTAGTTGGGGGCAGGAGCAACTGCCCGAGGGGTGCCATAGGGTGAAAGATGGGAGGGGAGATGGCCAGTGCCACTGGGGAGGGTTTATAGGCCTGCTTTCTCTTTAGCTGTGAAAACACATTCAGACCCCTGAGTTAGTGGCTGGGGTTAGAACCTGGTTGACAAGTGTCCCAGTGGAAAATCAGGTTTCTCTGAAATCAGGATTTTCTAATCGCAGCTGGGATTGATCCTGCAGGAGTATTCCTGACTGTGAGACAGTAGGGGACCCAAAACGCTGCCACCCCTTCTTCCTGAGACAGCTAGAAACCAGTAACCAAAGTGTGCAAAAGTCGTTATGCCCCCACCCCCTGGGGTAATATGGAGAGTCCAATAGGAACATCTCACATGAGAATTGTTCCTGAAAAAATTCTCCCAGGAAAATCCCCCTTTTCTGGCAGCCTTATCCGGGCTATTGCAGAAACCCCATGTCATGGTTATGGGACTGGCTGCTCCTCTGTGCCCTCTGAGTGAACCCTCAGTCCTTCCCCTCTCTCACACCAGCCCTGGCTACAGCCCCCTGTGGACTGGCCATGCTGAGCCCCAGCAGGTCTGACTGGACTCAAAACCTGTGGTTCTACCAAAAGTAGCTGTGACCAGCCATGACAGCAGTGACCCAAACATCTTCTTACACCAGGTCTTGTTTGATCTCCGCAGCATGAGCCAGGCACAGCCTGAGAACAGGGTTTCACAGAGCAAAGGGGCTCCCTGAACATCTACCTCATCCCTAGGCAGCCTATCCTACCCCAGGCCCTCATCTCTGGGGCTGGGGCCATCTGGTCCTCACAGTCTCTGCCTACCCGTCCCCCATCCTTCAAGGCATCTGTCAGTGCAGCCCAAGGTCTCTGTTTCCTCCTGTGTCCATGATCCTGGTTAAGGGTGGGTGGCTCGGCAAGTGGCACCACAACAGATGGCTCTGGAGTGTCTCTTAGCCCTTTCAGTGTTGGGGGGGGGGGCGCACAGCCAATCCCCCACTTGAATTAACCCTTTGTGGCATGGACAGTTGTGTAACAGGCCACAGGAGGCTAAGCTTCCCCTGGTGCAGCCACTGCCAACCTGCTGCTGGTCACCTGGGCCGTGGTAGCCCCTCCTGCGCTCTGCCTCTTCCCATTCCTGCTCTGCCCCTTCCCTGAGGCCATCACCACCTGTCATTGCCTGGCTGAGTCCCTCCTTTCCCCTCCTCCACTCCACCCTCCTTCTCCAGAGGGCCTGCCGCAGCTCTCCTCTCCTCCACCTCCCAAGACTGCACCACTGACTGTGTCCCTCCTCACCCCTCCATCCTTGCAGAGGAGGAGGTAGAGGAAAGGAGGGACATGGAGATCATGAACAGTGGAGGCCTCACAGGGGAGGAGGTAGAAGAAGAGGGATGCAGCGAGCAGCCGCAAGAGGCCTGAACGGGGACAGAGCCAAGCGGGGGAGAGTCGGGGCATGGGGTGGAGCAGGGGTGGAGTGTGGGTGGTGCCGTGGGCAGAAAAGGCAGGACAGGCAGCTAGCATCCCCCAGGGGAAGCTTCACTCACCAGCCATGCCCTGTGGTCATGCAGCGACCCCCGCAGAACAGTCAGTCAAACAGAGCAGACAAAGTTCAGAGGTTATTACGGGGCAGCTCCAAACTCGCAACACCCCATGATTGTCATTTCTTCCCCGAACATCCACCTGCCCCTCCACACCCACCCATGGTAGGACCTCCACACCCACCAATGTCCTGCCTGCTCTGGGAAGCTGATTGCCAGCTGCTACTGGGGTGGAAATGGCTGGTTTGGCCGCTGCCTGCACCAGGAGAAAGGTGTTTTCACATGTAACACCTCCCTGGGGTTCACCTCCAGCAGCCACAGGCAGGTAAAATGCCCATGGCACCGAGGCAGCCCAGTCTCTACTAGGATCTGATGGTGAGAGCGCTGTCTGGTTCAGCCAGCTCATTGCACTCACATCTTTCACCGATTGTAGATTCAGCTTCTTTGGGCAGCGCTGCCCAGGGCTCCCTGCCCCACATTCACTGCTAGGTCCCATCACAACCTGCAGTAAACTGACAGGCCCTAGGGTTTAAATGCAGCACACCCAGCAGCAAAGCTAGACACAGCGCACAGAGGCATTGGGATCACACTTTACAGCTGCACACCACAGCCACAGGCTAGAAACGTACTTTTATTTGTTTTAAACTAAAGCTGATATTCTCTCACAATCTCAGGACTCCAAGAGCTGGGGCTTTATCATGGCAATGCTGCAGCTGGCAGCCTGTTCCCCTCCTGCACCCCACCCTCCTCACTACAATTTCCAACCATGTCTGAACTTCCCTACGTCCTTGTTCCACGAGAAGCTTCTGCAGCATCGTCCATCATCCCTGCTCCCAGTGAGAACAGCCAGCCCTGTTAGAGCCCAGGGGAGGGCTCCGGGTTTGTGGGGGGCACTGAGCCCTCAGAGTGCTGCTCAGTGTGAGGCTATCACAATCCAGTCTGAAACACAGATTCTGTCACCCACTTTCACTGCCTGAGGCTGGCAGAAGCAGAGTGTCTGTGTCTGCAATGGGAATGAGTCAGTGCCACTGTGAGACCCTTCCCCTCTGCATCCCCAGACCAGTGTGTATTGAATTTCCTACATTTAACAGTCCTGTTATTGCAGTTCCCACCAATTAGCACATTCTGATTTAACAGGGGATTGGTTTAAAGCATTATCATGAATTGCAGTGGTTCTCTTTTGAGTTTGGGATGGGGAAGAAACATCTGACGTGTTGCCATTTCCCCACTTTCCCATTAGAACGAGGTTCTTTCCCAGGTGTCAGCATTTGTGTCTGATTCCCCCAAAGTATTTCCTGGCCCTGGTATGCCTGGGAGAAGAGTCATCTCCAGAGACCCTTCTGGAGTCAAGTTCTTGGTGTTTTTCTTTCATGATTCCCGTTGCTCCATGGGAGGAGCTCGGCAGGTGGGTTTCAGACCTGGGGTGTTTGGCTGTTCTTTTCCCCCTTCTATTTGGGAGGTGTTTCCAGTTGTTGATGCTCCTGCTCTGTTTTATCCCCCGTCCTCCATTTCATGGGCGCAAACTTTTGGAAATATTCTCCCATAGATGGCCTTGCCCTGGTTTTTTTCACTTCCTTGTCTCCAGGGGCTGGGTGCTGTCCAGGCGATGGGACTGGTTTTCCTGTGGCAGGTCCTGTGTTGTTTTCTGCCTCTTTCCTGTCATTCGAGGCAGGGGTCTGTGCAGGGACTCTGGAATCTCTCTGATTAACAGACCCACTAACTGCTAATTTCTGAGGGAAATCCCAGTCGCTGGGGGGGCAGATGCTGAGCGGTTTCCCCTGGTCCTTCTCCACAGCGTGATCAGGGCTGAGGAATGGGAACAATCTCTCAGAACCTTCTACAGGAATCTTCAGAATAAGGGCCATTGAATTGACACTATAAAATGAGAGACTCCCCCCTTCTAGATCCAGATAGACCCCAACCACTGTCGGCCTCACACCCAAGTTCTGGATCACAGTGTCGGCCTTGCTGGGGTGATACCCCCCCTCAGATCTCCCCAGAGCCCAGAACCCCCCCTCAGGGAGTCTCTCCAGACTCTCCTGTCTCACTCTGCCCCTCACAGTCTTACTCAGCACTCCCAGCTCCCAGTCCAGGCTGTCCCCCACCTCCACCTCCCAGTACCCCCGGCAAGCCCCTCCCTCCCCATCATGAATCTTCCTGGCCACAAACCCCTCCCTTCCCACAGCAACCAGGGCCCCAGGGGAGGGGACCAGTCCTGAGGAGGCACAGTCGTGTTGGACTATTCGGCAATCCTTAGAGATGGTGAGTTCGGGGTGTTTGAAATCTGGATCCAGGGTCACAGGAACTGGGGAGAGAAATCAGAATATCCCCATTAGCCATGGGTCAGTTGGAGACCCCACGATCCGACAGAAGAGAGATTTCAGCCGGCACAGCTAGAGTGAAAGACAGGCTACGGGTTGCGGTGGTTAGTGGGATTGGCACAGCTAGCCTGAATCCAGCCTTGGGTTCCAGGGAGTTCCAGGGCTGTGATTAGGCCTGAGCCCTGAGCTGGTGAAGAGGTGGGGAGAGCCGGAGTGGGGGATTGGACTTCTTGTATACTCTCACTCCTCCCTGCACAGGATCTGTCACTGAGAGGGGTTAGGGATTCTGGGCAAACTTCCCTCTAAGCTGCACGACTGCGCAACAGGCGATCAAGGGCTGGGCAGGTGGGGGAAAGGCACCCCTCCCCTGGCCCAGCCCAGCTCCGGAGCTGCCATGGCCTGGGAGAGGCACATCTCCTCCTGTTGGGAACTGCTGTGGCGAGAGAGGGGTGGCAGGAGTCCTCTCTCCCTGCTGCAGCACCGGGGCAGCCTGCATCCCAAACCTCTCATCCCCAGCCCCACCCAGAGCCCACACCCCCAGCCGGAGCCCTCACCCCCACACCTCAACTCTCTGCCCCAGCCCTGAACTCCCTCCCACACCTTAAGACCCTCATCCATGGCCTCGCCCAGAGCCTGCACCCCCAGCCAGAGCCTTCACTGCCCACCCCTACAACCCAACCCTCTGCCCCAGCCCTGAGTCCCATCCCACACTCCAAAACATTAGAGGGAACATTTCTCCTGGGGGCCCATGGATTGTGTCCAGGGGGACTGAAGACTTTTCAGATTGTGGAGGGAGGGTTGAGTGGGGCTGTAGGGGGAGCTGACAGAGTGGGGATGGACCATCTCTGACAGGTCAATGAGAGATGGGGTGAGGACATCAGGACTAAGGGGTAGGTTGCACGGGAGCTGCCCGGGGCTGAGACTTACAGCTCAGGGAAGCATGTTCAGGACCATTCATGGCATCCAGCCTCGTGGCTTTGAAGTGAGCACACGCCCTGCCCCGCCTGCCCCATGGGGACCACACACCTCTGACAGCTCAGTGATGTACCCCAGCACAGAATCTGCTCACCCCCTAGCAGCCCCACTCACCCATGTAGCTCCGAGCCCTCCTGAAATCTGCAAGGGAAGAGGAACAAACATGGTCAGGGGCCTGGCAAATGCAGGGAACTCGCTCCCACAGGAGATGCCGTTCTGAGAGGGAGGTCATTGGCAGATATCAAGGAAACGAGTGATGTGAAATGTGACACGATAACACATTCTCTTACCTAGCTCTCTGACTGCTTTGCCTGAAATGGAAAGAGATGGAGTTATTCCCTGTCATTTAGGCACAGGGCTAAGTTCTGGGTGCTGCTATGTGATGATGTGATCGCTTTATACATTGTTCATGGTCCCTCACTGCCGAACGAGAAATGTCCCAGTTCATCCCAGGGACCAGAGATTTCTGGTAATTGCAATACCCGTCTCTCAGGGATGTCTTTATATTGTATCTTAGTATCGGGGACTAGAGCAAATGTTGTTCTCAGTGATATTGTAAATCCAAAGTAACTGAATGTGTTTTACTGGAACGAATCTGGGTTTACACCAGTGTCACTCAGAGCAGAAATCAGGCCTGTAAGAAGCTGTTGTTTCACTGCAGTGGCCCCCAGCAGATTGGGGATTTTAAAGGCAGACTGACAGGATAAAATTCTTGTGTGGGATTTGCAAAGCATCCCACTTTGATGGAAGGTGTGTGTCTGGAGCCCTTTATGGCTCTGAGCATGCAGATGATTTGAGCTTACAGCTGGGATATGGACTTGGCAACAAAGCGTGGAAACATGAGACATCTCGTGAGAAGTGGTCTAGAAGAGCCTGCACTGCAGCACTCGTCTACAGAAAGCGGCTGCCCCCTCCTGCTACATCATAACAATGTGATTGGCATTAGATGGTAAAGGCAAGGTGACACCTGTCTGTCTAAGCTCGGGTGACCATATTTCCCAAAGGGAAAACAGGACACTGTGTGGGGCTGGCCCAAGGCCCCCTCCCAACAGGACGGGCCTCAGCTGCTTGCCTGAGGTGTCTATCCCCCCTAAGACTGTCACTTGTTACTCAAACCCTGTCTGGCCCCTGCTTGAGGCTGGTGCTGGTCACTTGAACCTTACTTGCCCTCCATGCACTGGAACCTTTCCTCCCCTCCCCCTCTCCAGCCCAGCCTCCCCTTGCTCAGGGCTGGCATCTCTGTTCTTCCCCACACACGTTCCTCTGCACCGCACCCCACTTTTCTGACAAAAGTGGGGCATTTGCCCCATTGCTCTTCCCAATTGATCAAGTTGTCAAGAGCAACCGGGACCAATGCCTTATTTTGCCAAAAAAGTCAGGTTGGCTGGGACAGGGCTTAACAAAGGGATTGTCCCAGCCAAAACAGGACGTATGGTCACCCTAGTCTAACCAGGCACAGGGCTGGTAATTCTGTGTATGCTGCAGAGCTCACAGTGCTGCGATGGGACTGGAGTGACTAATATGACTCTGATTCAGCGTGGGTCATTCCAAACAGAGTGACATGGGGCTGTTCCAAACTGTGGGTACATCTACACTGCAGCTGTGAGTGAGCTTCCCAGTTTGGGGAGGCAGACATATACTAATCCAGCTCAAGCTAGTGATCTAAAAGCAGCCGGGTAGCTGGAAGTAGCTCAGGTGGTAGCTTGGGTTAGTACAAATCTGCCCAGATCCTCTGGGTATATACTTGGATGGTTACACTGAACCATTGCACCTGCTATCCGCAACCACACTGCTACTGTTAGCATTACCACAAGCAGAACTAGTGTGTGTCTGGCTACTCAAGCTGGGAAGGTAGCTCTCAGCTGCGTTCAGGGCGTGTTTAGGGGGCGGCGACCCAGGCAACCACCTGAGGTGCTGGGATTTGGGGGGGGGGAGAGCACCAAGTCCACCATGTTGTTTTTGTTGTTAGCAACAAAAGGGAAAATAGAATGCTTGAAGTAACATGTTTCAGGTATTCCATATGAGGATTCATTTTTCACTAACCTACTAGAATGTTCTAGACCTTTGTAGAATCTTCTGGAACCTTCCAGACTTTCTGAGAATTACATTTTCCTTGAACCTTCTAGAATGTTGTCAGCCATGCCCTCACAGTTGTATAAGGAGAGTGTCACCAGTCAGTCAGTGAGATATAAGAACGAACTAAAATGAAGTGGGAGCCCAGTTGTGATATTGTGAACCTTGGTTTATTGTGTAATTGTGAAAGTGTAATTGTGTTTTAAGTCTTGAAGAGTAAAAGTACTGACTAATGAAGGACATATTTAGTGAGATACCAGAGATATCTGTTGAACCCCCATGTATGCAACAATATAAAAGAAATACTGTTACTTCTTTTGCCATGCTTAACACGTAATGTTTAAAGACTTTCTAAGCCCTGGTCTACACTACAGGGGTAGGTTGAATTTAGCCATGTTAGGTTGCTTTTAAAATGGATGCATCCACACAACCAACCCCATTCTGTCAACTTAAAGGGCTCTTAAAATCGACTTCCGACTTCTGTACTCTCCCTAATACTGTCTGTCTTCTCCCATAGAAAATAAAAGATGCCCCCGAAGAAGCCTTCAGGAGCTTATTATAGGAAGCAAAAATCTCAGTTGCAATCTAATTTGCAGCAAGGGACAAATTTGATTGGAAAATATCTGAAACAGAACAGTATAGACCAGGCTTTAGGCAATGCAGAAGAAATTGAGGTGTGAAATGTAAATGATAGAAATTCTATTTCTAAGGAATTATCAGGTTTATTCAAAGACAAGGAATGGAAATGTGAGAAAAGTGATGGAGAATTGGCCTGTTTTCCTGGCAGCATAAAGGAGAGTGATGATAAAGAAGAATGTGGCTCACCGGAGAGTAATGACAAAGCAAAATCTGATTTATATGAAAAGGAGAGAAATGATAAATGTAACCCTTTTGCTAGGTGGAGCCGGCAGCAACCAGGGCCAAGTTCAGTATCTCGGAGTTCCTTTTCAACAATACAACACAGAACCACCAAGTCCCCACCCAGTAACCTGGGAAAATTACACACCACCTCGGGTGCTTCTGAGAGGCAATAGCTCCCCACTCTGAAGCAGAGTCTGAGTCTAGAAAATACACTTTTAATGAAAGGAGGGAAGTCACTTGACATTAATTAGGGAAAATTCCACAAACAGGATTCAAAACCGTAAAACTGTGAGCAGGACACCCATCCCAGAGTATGTGGGGGCAGTGCCTTCTGCCTCATGTTCTTGAGTTCTACAACCAAAACTTTATTTTCTGTGTCCCCCTCTACTCCTTTTCTATACACCACTCAGAGTGGTTTTCCCTGGTCAATGAGGACCCAGGGTTCAAAGGTGCATCTGTGTGAGTTCACCTCCCACCTGGGAAAGAAGGCACCTTGCTTTCTCCAGACTCTGAGCACTTGCTCTGGTTGGCTGTCCTTCCAGCTGTCTGCTCACCAATACCAATAGCTACTCATCAGTCTTCTTCTACTACCATCTCTCTGCTGTGACCACTGCAGATCAGTTACTTAGTGATTTTCAGCTCTTAGGAAGTAGGGTAGAAACCACCACAACTGATTTCAGCTCTGATTGAGCATTTAAAATAACAAATAGGCTCCTAATAAAGCCTATTTAACTCTTTCTTTGAATAGTGGAGAGAAATAGGTTAAATCAGACTGAAGACCTAGAGGGAGAGTCAACACTTTCTGGTTAAGATATCTCTTCCCCATCCTCTTACTTTCACAAGGCTCTGGCATTGGAGCCCCTGGCTTAACAAGATCCTTTCAGCTGAGGGTGAGCCCCTCATTTGGGACAGGTTAAGCACAGTTCTGATCCCCTTTATTCATACAATAATGACAACAACCTTGGTAACAGCATTCCACTACCTCTGCATTCTGTACTGAAGTGATTTGTAACCCATCACCAGTCAATGTTGATCACTTTCAGTAACACAGCTCTATCTGGTGGATATCTAGGCAGAGTAGGTGTGTTCATGTAAATACAATTTGCTCCTGAAGTCTCTCCCCCTCCCAGCTTGCTGTCAGGGGAGAGCTCATTCAGACCCTACTTACATTAAAAAGAATCAGCCTCGCATGGTGACAGAAACAGCAGTGAGAAAAACTGCACACCACAAATCAATATATCTGATCCTAATTTATGGCCAGTGATCCTAAACTCTGCCGATATGGATCGTACAATTTGAATGGGCCGGGCAAAATCAAGGACATGACATATCTGATAAATGAGCAAAAGTGACATATCTCAAAGTCACACTGCAAAAAAGTGCTCGAGAATGGTGAGAAACTGAATTGGTGTTGCCTAGTTTACTCAAAATCAACTGACAAAGTTTTGATTTTGTTGCAAAAAATTTGACAAGAATGCCAAATTGTTGCTTGCACATTCTGGGTACACCTACTGGCATAATGTAGTTGATGCTCTGAAGCAATGTGAAAAGTCACCGGATCAGTTTACAGCCTACTCCAAATGGATGGAGGTCAAGTCCAGGCTCAAGCTGAATAAATAAACTGAAGTTAACAGAAAGGACCTTGTTTTGGTAGAGCTCCTTGGGAAATACAGTGATGTCACGCGTAAGCACGTATTTCGAGTAGTTTGTAAAGAAGCTATGGATCATTACTGCAGCAAAACCATCCAAAACAAATTCATTGATCTTATGGCAAGGAAGGTGCTTGATGACATGCAAAGTACTACACTGTAATAATAGACTGCACTTCCGACTTTACTCACAGTGAAAAGATGTCATTTGCAGTAAGATTTGTGGACAATAAGGATAGCTGTACATAAGTAAATGAACACTGTTTGTCTGTGGACGACACTACTGGGAAAGGCCTAACAGAACTGTTCATGAATGTTTTGAATGAGAATAAAATAAAGCTTTGGGACGGCCATAGCCAAGGCTACAACAATGGTGCAAATATGAAGGGAAGAAACAGCTGTGTCCAGGCAAGGGTTCTTGTGCTAATCCAAAAGCTGTCTTCGTGCCTTCTGGGTGCTATTTCCTCAACCTTGTTGTGTAAGATGCAGTGTCATCTTCTTTAGATTCACTCTCTCTCTAAGGACTACTGCAAAGGATATAAATCCTCTTTTCAACATCCAATATCAGATGGAAGATCCTCACGGACAATGTTACAAATCTGACCATGAAGCTGATAAGTGACAGTCACTGGGAGAGCTGCATTGACAGCATAAGCCAGTGAGGTACCAAGGAACTGAGATTTATGACACCCTCATGCAACTGGCATAGTCGAGTAAAACTGAGGTCAGAATTCGACACAAGATGCAAAACCTGTCAAACCATATCACTGTCTTCACATTTCTGGTTTCAATTGTGGTTTGACACAATATCCTGTTCCAAGTAGACATTGCAAGCAAGGCCTTACAAACTCAGTTGATGGACACCGCAATCACTACTACTTTGATGAGAAGCTGCCTTGACTTCATTGTGACATAGAGAGACAACAGATTTGAAGATGCCATCACTGCTGCCAAAGAAATGGTGGAAAAGTTGAGAGTTGAGATTGTCTCCAAGGAAATTTGTATTCATCAGAAGAAGAGACAGTGTGGTTATGAGGGCAGAGATTAGGTTATAGAAAGACTGGAAGAAAAAATCCAGAGGGAGATTTTTTGATTGCTCGTTGACACTGCTTGAGTGTTCATTGAAGAAAGATTCAAACAAATGAAGCACCACAAAAAGATCTGGGAGGTTTTGTATGTGACCTTAGTAAGCTGTTGGCAGACAGGAAAATACTCTTGAACAATTGTTCAGACTTTCACCAGACACTGACACACGGGCAATGTTCGGACGTCAATGATAAAGATCTCTATGTTGAATTGCACAATATCCATTACACTTTGCCACATGGAAAGCACTCACCACTCCAAGCTCTCCAATTCATTTATGATGCAGAGCTGAAGGACACTTTTTGTAATTTGTGGATAGCTTTGAGGATTCTGCTCACACTGCCGGTGACAGTTGCGAGTGGTGAACCCAGCTTTTCAAAGCTCAGGCTAATTAAAACATATCTTCAATTCACAATGCCCAATGACAGACTGACATCTCTTGCTATTTTATTGCTTGAAAATGCCATGGGCAAGTCTTTGGATCTCTCTGACATTGTGCTTCAGTTTGCAAGGATAAAGATGAGAAAAGCGACCTTTTGAGCTAAAGGACTAGAGTTAACATTCTAAAGCTGCCTCCTGCAGTAACACTATTTAATATGTTGGTGCACAGTTCAATTTCTTGACATTAATACATTTCAGTTATTGTTAAAACTAAAAAGTTTCTATAGGTTTAGAGGAAACAATTTCTTTGTTTGTTTATATATTGCATGATTTATAATTCCTAGCATGCAAATGTATTGTCTTATATGACAGGGATAAATCATGCATGCAGATCATGCATCAAAGTTGTGAAATGGGCTACAAGTGCAATAAAAATAAGGTATTCAAAAGTTTAACAAATGGAGGAGGGCACTGAAGACACTCCTTCCCTGGGGCACCATTTGGTCTCGCACTGGCCCTGGCTGCAGCGTAGATGTACCCAATGAGTCAAGGGTCTCAGAACTGACAGGACATGGCAGACAAATCTGTCGTTAATGAACAACAGAGAAGGTCCCAGATCAGCCCCTAAACAGAGCCCACAAATTGCCCCTGGGGCAGCACCCAAAGCTGCTGGCACTGCCAGGAATGAGGGGAGGGAGCATCATACCCGAACATGTATCACATAGACAGAGGCCTGCACTGCTACAGTCTGTCACCCGGCCTCACACCTCCTATTTCTGGGTCGTACAATCCCTTTGTGGTGAAGATTTGCAAAAGTGTGTAACTCTAGGGTTAGTGGTTGGCAGCAGGAGCATAGCTAGGGAAGGGTCTGTGGGGCTGCAAGGCACTGGATTTAGAGTCCATCTCTGGAGACATGGGGTCAGGTGCTGTCTCAGCTCCTAGTGGAACAATGTAGTTGGTGGGGCTTATCAGTGTGCATCTCACAAAGCCCATATAGAGCACAGCAGGGTTTGGAGTTTCTGTTCATTCGAGGCCCAGGCCTAGACTACGAGGGGGGAAACAGGACTGGACTGAGGAGCCAAGGGCTGGAATAGCCAAGAAGTTGTGGGTGGGGACTGAGGGATGCCAACAGAGCAGGGTTGAGGGAGGAAGCCCAGGGCTGGGATAGCAGGGGCCTGCAGACAATGGTGGTGTTTGTGCCGTGGGGACCCCCTGCACAGCTCAGTTCCAGGTCCCTACCAGTGACCTGGCATGTGTGGTCTGTGCGAGGTCATGCTATGCGGAGGACACCATTAAGAGCCCTGGGCAGCACTGAGCAAGATGGAGCAGTTGACGCCTGGCGGGCCAGATCTGGCTTTCAGAGGGCCTGCTGCAGCCTTGGGGTGCCCTGTACTTGTCCAGCTTGCAGGTGCCTAATGCCACTATTAGCTGCAAGTCAGGACTGAGGGCACTGGCAAAGCTATGTGGGAGGCAGTTCATGGCTGAGATAGCAGGGGACTGCTGGTGGTGTGACTGAGGGGCACCAGCAAAGATGTAGGTGTGGTGGGCCAGGATTGTATAGCAGCAGGCTGCAGGTAGTGATGGAGGAGAACTGACAGAGCTGTGTGCATGCAGGGATTTTGCAGGTCAGAACCGAGATGTATCCATAGAATTGCATGATGTTTGCCCAGACCCTGACTAAGTCCCCTGTTCCATATGCACTAAATTCACTGTCTGTTGCTCAGGACAATACTGAAATTTGAGTTGCAACTTCTGTTTATTTCCAGGACAGAGAGAGTTGACCATGAAGGTGATTGAAGTCCATACATTGTGTGTGTAGGTCATGGGCAGTGGATGAAGTCCCTCTTTGGGGAGGCTAGCCCCTGGCTCCGCCCCTTCTGCCTGCGCCCCCCTGGTGGCTGAAGCCCCCAGCCCCCCAGTCCCCCTGGTGGCTGGAGCCCTCAGCCCACCTGCTCCCTCCCGCTCAGATGGAGGAGCTCCGGGCAAGTCTCAGCCAAGTCCAGGGAGATTACTGAGGAACCCAAGAACCTGAATAGCACATATTGCTTCCTGAGCCACCCCAGAACCTGCATGGGGCATAATAAAAGAAAAACTTCACCCCAAACCACACAATGTGCAGAGCCTCCCCTGGCCTTTTATACCTGCTGCTCATGATACTGGTAGTGATTTTTTCTATCTTGTCATGGTGTGAAAGCACAAACACACGTTTACTAGGTATTATCCAAGTACCTGATTCCAAGGCATTCCTCACAGCTTCTGAAATGGGGAAGAGAAAAGGGTTAGAAACAGAGACGTGCTGTGTGACCCATAATGACTGGGGTTAGTTACAGACACCTCACAGTCACACTCTCAGCCCCAGTGCAGGAGCCAGCAGCTTTGATAGGAGCAGGGCTGGTTGTTAGGTTAGGAGCCCTGGGATTTGCAAAGCATCTAACCTTGACGGAAAACGTGAGTCTGGATCCCGATACAGCTCTGACACTCTCAACCCTTCCGTCTAAGGGGATTCCTGTTCTGTGTTACTAACAGCCCTTTGGAGCATCAAAGTTGTGCACTCCATGTATAAGTAGGGGAGAGGTTCTCAAACTGTGGGTAAGGACCCCAAAGTGGATTGTGACCTTGTTTTCAGGGGGTCACCAGAGCTGGCATTGGACTTGCTGGGGCTGAAGCCAAAGCTTGAGCCCCACTGCCCAGGGCTGAAGCCTAAGCACAAGGACTTCAGTCCTTGGTGTGGCTGATGGTTACAGGTCCCTTGATTTGGGCTTCAGCTTTGACCCTCCCTTCTCTGCCCTGAACAGAGGGTCCTGGGCTTTGGCTTTGATCCCCCCAGCCAGGGTAGTGGGGCTCATGAGGACTCAGGCTTCAATCCATCCCCTGCCTCCGCGGGGTCTTGTAGTAAATTTTATTGTCAGAAGGAAGTCATGGCACAATGAAGCTTGAGAACCCCCGAACTAGGGGATAGCCGGACCTGGCGATGATTGGAGCTCAGAGCTGGGATCTGGCCTTGAAGACAAAACATAAAAACATGAGCCTGAGTCTGGTCTCTTGCTCATCTCCACGTTCTGAGAAATGGCCCAGAACAACGTGCACTACTGCAGTCATCTATGCAATGTGACCGGGCCCCTCCTATTGAATCAGAACACATGCTTGGCATTAGCTTGTCAAAGACCAGGTGACACTTGTCTGTCTATCCAGACATGAGAACAGGTAACCCTCTGTCTGCTGCAGAGAGCTCACAGGGCTGCAGTGGGACTGAGGTAACTCTAATGTGACTCTGATTTTGCCCAAACTGTTCACTCAGCCCTGCCCTGTGGTGTTGGTACTTCTGGATCTGCTCAGCACCATGTGTGTCTGGGATCCTCTGTGAGGGGTTCTAATAGGAAGGTGGATGAACTTACCAATGTTCTCACGCAGCTCCTGGCACTCTGGGGAGAGAAGAAAAGGAGACCATCATGGATTCAGCAAGGGTTGTTCCAAGAACAGTGACTTGGGGTTGTCTTTGGGTGCATCTATACTGCAGTTGGGACTGAGTTCCCAGTCTGAGCAGGCAGACAAGTGCTAGCTCTGCTTGACCCAGTGTGCTAAAAGCAGCAGGGTAGGCAGGAGGAGCATGTGCAACCACTTGGGGTAGCAGCTGAAATGCAAATCCACTCAGACCCCCTGGGTATATACTCAAGTGGCTACCCTGAGCCACTTCCCCTGGTACCCCAGCCACACTGTTATTGTTAGCACACTAGCTCAAGCAGAGTTAGCATGTGTCTGGCTACCCAAGCTGGGGATCTCACTCCCTGTTGCAATGTAACGTACCCAATAAGCCAAGGGTCTCAGAACCGACAGGACACGTCAGACAAAACTGTTGTTAATGAACAACAGAGAAGGTCCCAGATCAGCCCCTAAACAGAGCCCACAAATTGCCATGGGGGGCAGCACCCCCAGTGATGTCACTGCAGGGAATAAGGGAAGGGAGTTTCACACCAGAACATGTATCACATAGAGAGAGGCCTGCAATGCTGCAGCCTGTCACCCGGCCTCAGACCTCCTATTTCTGTGCTGGGCAACTCCTTTGAGATGCTGATTTGCACAAGTGTATAACTCTAGGGTTAGTGGTTGGCAGGAGCTTAGCTGGGGAAGGGTCTGTGGGGCCGTGTGGCAGTGGATTTACTGTCCACCTCTACAGATGTGGAGTTAGGTCCTGTCTTGGTTCCTAATAGAATAATGTGGGTGGTGGGGCCCATCAGAGTGCACTTCACACAGCTCATACAGGCAATAGAAGGGGTTGGAGTCTCTGTTTATTCGCAGCCCAGGCCTAGACTAGCAAGGAAGGAGGCAGAGAACAGGACTGAGGTACCCAGGGCTGGGATAGCATAGCAGTTGTGAGTGGGGATTCAGAGACACTGGCAGTTCGGCCCGGAGCTCAGGGCTGGAAAAGGAGGAGGCTGCAGCTGGGCACTGAAAGGCACTGGCAGAGCTGGGTGCATGCAGGGAGCCCAGCATCGAGACAGCAGGAATTTTGCAGGTCAGAATCAAGATGTAGCCACAGACCTTCAAGGAGGAAGTTTGCCCAATCCCTGACTAAGGGCTTAACTACACAGCCCCGTAGTTTGGCCTATGAGACTGTAATTTGCAGCACACACCAAAGTGCTGCACTGTAAAAGCTCCATGTGGATGCTGGTGGTGCACACAAATGGTACTTAGTTTGCACTGACATAGTCTTCTTCAAACATAACTCTGTTAATGTGAACTAGGAACCTTTTAGTTCACACCCAGAGCATCCACATGGGGTTGTTACAGTGCAGCTCTTTGGTGTGTGTTGCTATTCACACCCCTGTAATCTGAACCTTTGGATAGTGTAGACATAGCCTGAGCCCTGCCATTCCAGACGCATTAAATTCACTTTCTGTTGTTAAGAATGTGATCTCCAAACTCTACAGTGTTTGTTTACTTCCAGGGTAGGGGGAGATGATCCTGAAGGTGACTGAAGTGTATACATTGTATGTGGTCATAAGTGCCAATTCTGTGGTTGCTCCAGGCCTCCATGGGGTAAAATTAGTGGGTGCAGAGCACCCTCCAGCAGCCAAGTTCCCACTTCTGCATCCCTCCCCACCGCACCTCTCTCCTGTTGGTGGCCCCGCTTACCAACTCCTTTCCTGTCCTCCCAGCACTTCCAGAGCACTGTGAACAGCTGATTTATGGCATTCAGGAAGCTCCAGGAGGAAGTGGGAGGAGTGGGGACTTGGTGTACTAGAGGGAGGAGGCAGGGAAGAGGCAGAGTAGGGGCTTGTGGGAAGGAGCATGGCGGGAGCAGAGCAGGGGCAGGGACATAGTGGAAAGGTTGGAATTGGGGCAGGGGGCAGACAGATCAAGGGTCAGAAGTGGCAAGGGCTTGGAGAAAGGGGTGGAGTGAGGTGGGGTCTGGGGCGGACGGGGGTGGTTGAGCACCCCACGACTAGAGGGGAAGTCGGCATCTATGTATGTGGTGATATTTCTATCTCATTATTGTATGAAATCACAAACACACATTTACTAGGGTTTAGCCAAGTACCTGCTTCCCAGGTCTTCTTCTCACTCTCTGAAATGGGGAAGAGAAAAGTGTTAGACCCTGTCATAAACAGATAGCTAAGGGTTAATGTATCTTTTACCTGTAAATGGTTAACAAACAACACCTGACCAGAGGACCAATCAGGAGACAAGATACTTTGAAATCTGGGTGGAGGGAAGCTTGGGTGTGTGTTCTTTGTTCTGTGTGTGTTGTTCTCTCTGGGGTCTCAGAGGGACCAGACGTAAGCAGATTCCTCCAATCTTTCTAAGACAATCTCCTCTGTTCTAATTCTAGTAAGTATCAGGATAAAGGCGGCTTTAGTCTTTTTAATTGTTTTTCTTTATTTGCAAATGTGTAGTTTGCTGGAAGTATTCTAAATTGTATTTCTGCTGGAGGAGGTTTTCTTTCTATTGTCTATAAGCTGAAAGACACTGTAGTATTCCATCTTGAATTTACAGTGATTATCTTTATTCTTCTTTCTTTTATTAAAAGCTTTTCTTTTAAAATACCTAATTGATTTTTTCCTCTGGTTAAGGCTGACGTATTGAGTCTGTACTCACCAGGGACTTGGCTGGAGAGAGAGGAGGGGAGAGGAAAGGTGAATTTCCTCTTTATTTTAGATTCACGGAGCTTGAATCTGTATTGCCTCTGGGTGAGGGGATGAGGGGAGGGCTGGAGGTGGAATCCCTCTGTTTTAAGATTCAAGAAGTTCGAATCACTGTCTATCTCTCCAGGATACCCAGGGAGGGAAAGCCTGGGAGTAGGGGAGAAGGGGGAGGAGAAACCTGATTTCTCTGTGTTATGATTCAAGGAGTTTGAAGCATGGTAATCTCCTGGGGTACCCAGGGCGGGAAAGATCTGGGAGGAAGAAAGGAGGTGGAAGGGAAATGGTTTATTCCCCTTTGTTGTGAGACTCAAGGAATTTGGGTCTTGCGGTCCCCAGGGAAGGTTTTTGGGGGGACCAGGGTGCCCCAAAACACTATATATTTTTGGGTGGTGGAAGCCTATCAGATCTAAGCTGGTATTTAAGCTTAGAGAAATTCATGCTGGTACCCCAATTTTTTGGACTCTAAGGTTCAGACTGGGGAAAGATACCATGACAGACCCAGAGATATATACTGGGCGGTGCTGTACACTCCCTAGTGACTGGGGTTAGTCACAGACATCCCATGCCCACACTCCCAGCCCCAATGCAGGAGCCAGCAGGTTTGACAGGAGCAGGGCTGGCGGTTAGTGATATGCACCAACACACAGGAGACCTGGGGGAGTCTGTCACTCCTTAGCCCTCGTCTACACACACATTTGTATCAATTTAACTAATTAGGTTTCAAAACACACCTTGAATTAAATTGGGACAGGTCTGTATGTAGCGCAGGCCTGGAGCTGGTGCAGCAGGACTAGTAGAACCATTGGGATGGGGTCAGTTACTCCACAACGACCCCTGTAGCTGGTTACAGAACAGCACTGATTGCTGGGGGAGCCCAATCCAGCTCTCCCCAGCTGGAGGAATGGTGATCACAAGGGGCATGGCAGAGGGCAAAGGAGGTGAAAGAGGGGGAGCCTCAGGGCTCTTCCATGCTGTGATTGCCCTAAGAATCCCAGTCACCGTGCTGGCATGTTCTCTGCACCTTTCATGTATATTTCCCTGTGTGTTCGTGCACTGCCCAGCAGAATTGGTCAGCACCACTCAGCACAATCACAGTGCAAACCAATACCATTATCAAATATAGAAAAGTTCACAGTGGAATAAATTAGACGTGTGGGACTGTTTTAAAAAAGGTGCTGCTGTGTCTTTTACCACAGCACAAGAGAGTGAGTGTCATAGATTCATAGAGTTTCAGGCCAGAAGGGACCATTAGGTCATCTACTCTAATCATTTGCAGAGCACAGGCCAGAGAATCTCACAAAGTCCCTCCTTCATTGAGCCCAGTAACGTAGGTTTAGCTACAGCAGCTTCCAGAAAGGTGCCCAGTCTGGATCTGATGCCACCAAAAGATGGATAATTCCCCACTGCTCTTGGGAGCTTGTGCCAGGAGTTAATCACCCTCCTTGTGTCCTGTGCATTCAATAGTCACAGGGATGGAATCATCTCACAGAGAGTCATTGACCTTGCAGTGTCTTTTCTTTTAAGGAGAATAGAACCACCGAGCAATTGTCCATGGTTAGTAGGACAGAATCTGACCCAGATTTGTTACTGCAGGCCTGTGTCCCTGCCCCACCCGTACGCAGGGAATCTCATAAGCATGGACCCTTGGGTATCTGCAGCAAAATACACATTTGCCAACCTGTTATCATCAGGATGTATGAGAATGTGGGGGTGGGATGAGCAAGCACTAGGCAGAAACCTCCCGGTTCCATCCCTGTCATTGCACTGAGCCACAGAAAACACCAAGCAGTCACAGAGCTCACACATCTCAGACAGACCAAGGGCTAGAGCAGGAGACCTACCAAGAATGAACAGAGCCTCCTCTTTAGAGCGTTTCTTCTGAGAAGCCTTTTGCTTCACTGTAAGACAGAGAATCAGACATTGCAGTGAGACAGGGAAGGAAGGGGAAACACTGAGCAATACGCTAATACAGGTGGGGCTGGGGACCTCCGTTTGTTTTTTAGTTTGGTTTATTTCCTAAAACCAACCAAAGGTCAATATCTGAACAATAAGATACTCCCATGCCCCAGCCCAGTGCCCTCTAGGGCCAGGCTCTAAACATGCAAATAACACATTCCCATTACCTGTGTATCCAAAATATGCACAAGCTCCAGCAGCAATGAAAACCAGAGTGAACAATACCCAGAATGCAGCCGCCCAGGGAGACACACGGGGGAAGACGTCACCTGGCAAACAGAGAGCACAGTGTCTGAGAAGCACAGTCCCATCCTGGAACTGGAGAATGGGGTTTGCCACTCGGTTTGACAGCTGAGTCCTGGCTCAGGGAGCCCAGAAATCCATGGGCATGAAGGAAACATCCCCTCCACACTCAAATCACAGCCACATATGGAGCCATTGAAACTGGAGAGGCCAGCGCGGCATCAGTTCCAAGAACCAGGACTCTGCTCTGCCCAAATCCCTCCCACTGCTACAAGCCAACAGCCAGTGGCTCCGTGCCCAGCCTGACCAGTCCTCCCTGCACCAGCTGGCTGTTCAGATAGTCACTGTCACACAGCTCCCAGTACTCAGTCACCACCTCCAGTCCTGATAAGTTCAGCAGAGAACATTTTTTTCTTAGTTGGCCCCAGTGTGTTATGAATTGATGGATTCATAGACGTTAAGGCCAGAAGGGGTCATTATGACCATCTAGTCAGACCTCCTGTATATCCCAGGCCAGACACACCCTCCCGCAGTGATCCCTGCATCCAGTCCAGAACTTCTGGTCCAGCCATAGCTGATCTTATAGAAAGAGATGCCCAGTTTGGGTTTAAAGATTCCAAGTAAGGGATAATCCATTACATCTCTAGGTCTTTTATGCCAACAGTTAATTCCCCTCACTGTTAAAAATCTGCACCTTATTTCTAGTCTGAATTTGTCTAGCTTCAACTTCCAGCCATCAGACCTATTGACTGTTCGAAATCTCCTCCCTGTGTAGGTACTTACAGACTGTGACCAAGTCACCTTTTAACCTTCGCTTGAATAAGCTCTATAACTTGAGCTCCTACAATTCTGATTATGAGGCAGGATTCTAGACTTCTGATTGTTCTTGTAGTTATTTTCTGAGCAATTTACAATTTGTCAGCTTCCCATATGAAAGTGTGGGCATGAAGCATGGCGTGCACTCACCGCCGCGGCGCCTCCTGCTGGTTAGTATTGTTGGTCTTCCATCTTCAGAGCACCTCCTGCTGGCCAGTGTCTCCCTTGCTGCCACCTGCTCCTCCCCTTATCTCCATCACTCTTTAGTTTAGGGCCCACGTCCCTCACAGCCCACAGTGCCCCTTTGCTCGGCACTGGCCCCTGGCAGTACCACACACTCAGGGTCCTCCCCCCGCTGGGGAATCACAATCCCCTAATCTCACTTTGTCTCAGTGACCCACTGCCTGTCTTCATCTAGCCCCTTCCCTCAGGAATAAACTGCAATCTGAAGTGGCCAATCATCATTGCCAAGGGGGGACTGGATCTGCTGCCTTTTCCTGGCCTGGCTGTACCACTGCAGCCTCAGTACCTCCACAGGCCCTTTTAGCCTGGCCTCAGCCTGGGGACTCATCTGGTCAGAGTTCCCCAGTTCCACCTGTCCTTCTCCAGCACTGCTCTGTTTGGGATACTCTCCTCTAGCCAGCAGTCAGGTCCTTCCCACTCCACCAGTGGAGTGAGACTCCCTCTATCTAGCACCCAGCCCTTTTATCAGGGCCTGCTGGACCCTAATTGAGTGTGGCCACATCTACGGTTGCCTACCCAATCAGCCTCCCTCAGCTGCTTTCAGCCCCAACCCTGGCTTTTAACCCTTTTCGAGCCAGAGCAGGGTGACTGCCCAGCTACAGGACACCAGAACTAGACATAGTATCCAGTCCTGCTCTGGCTAACACTATGCATAGCGGTAATGTCACCTACTTTCCCCTGCTAGCTATTCTCATTCATACATACAAGGATTGCGTTCACCATCTTAGCTCCAGCATCGGCCTGGGAACTCACGTTCAAGTCCTTTTCAGAGTCACTGCTTTCCAGGATACAGTCTCCCATTCTGTTACTGTCACCTGTATTATTTGTTCATAAATGTGTGACCTGGTATTTGGCCATGTTGAAATACTTGTTTGACAAAATGGGAATTTTCACTCAGGCCATTACACTGGTCCTGTGGATCCATGACACCGTGTTGTTGGTGTGAACCCACCTTTCCAAACAATCCACATCAGTCTGTAGTACTGACCTGTCCCCATCATTATATACCACTCCACCAATTTTTGGGTCATCTGCAAATTTTACCAGCAATGATTTTATATTTCCTTCCAACTCTTTGATAAAGCTATTGAATAGCATTGGCCCAGAACAAATCCCTGTGGAACCTCACTAGAAACATCCCCATTGGAGGATGATTCGCCATTACAATTACTTTGAGATCTGTCAGTTAGCCACTTTTTAATCCATTTAATATGGGCTACCTTGATTTTGTACAGTGATAATTTTTGTTATCAGAGTTTCATGCAGAACTAAGATAATGCTCTTACAGAGTCTGAGTCCTGGTCTACACTACAAAGATAGATTGGGTTAATTACATCATTAAGGGCTGTGAAAAATTTCTTTCCCTGTGCAATGTATTTAAGCCAAACTAAGCCCCTGTGTAGACACAAGGTCAATGGAAGAGTTCTTCTGTCAAGCAAGCTACCGCCTGTCAGAGAGGTGGATTTATTACAGCCACAGAAGGACCCCTTTTACCACTGTATTGAGTGTTTACTCTACCACATTGCTGCTATAGCGTTTCTAGTATAGACACACCCTGAATCTATGTCAGCACAGTTACCTTTATCAACCAAATGTGCCAAATCCTCCGAGAATGATATTGAGTTCATTTTATGAGACTCAGTCCAGATCTTGACAGGCAGTTTGTCCAGATAACAGACATCTCCATCACTAATAGCCCCACAAATCAGGTTAGAAGGACATTTCCTCTCTCAGTACCAGAAACAGGCTCTAGCTGAGCGCAATTCTCAAGTGACTCAGGCCCCACAGTCTCATGGTGACCCCAGTAAGCCTTGCTGGAGCACTAGCTATAATTAAAAAGCTGTGAACCAGAGTAGACTGGGCCTTGGGAAAATAAGAGTACATCAAGTAAGCACATTCCTGACTGGAGAGGATGGTGCAATGATATAACAGATCTCTCAAATAACTATGTAAACACTCTCATTAGATATGGTACAGGAAAACACTGACCCCTTGTAGGATAACGATGGGATGACAGGATAATGAATAAGGGTTGGTCACCAACCACATCTGGAGTGAAATATGTAACTTGTTTGTAGGAGAAGTCATAGAAGGGGAATCTTTGTATTAGTCTCGGGGACAGCATCCTGGTGCACTGACTGAGCAGGTACCACGTCACAAGCACACATGTGTTAGTGTAACTGTAGCTCCTATGAGCCAATAGTACCATGTTTTGTTGACCATAAACCTGGCTAAGCAACTTCAACACCGAATGGAGCCTGTGCTCTATCGGATGAATAGCACTGACGTCTGAGCAATTGACACGCTGCTCCAACTTAAGAGCATCCGTGGAACTTCAACAAGAGCAACACTGGCAGCAATAACAACTTAGCAGCCTTCACAACTCTGAGCAGTACTAACAACAACCCATTCGGCATGGGGGACCGGGAAGGAACTCACCTGAGAGGTGAATGGCAGATCTCTGCTCAGTCTCCAGCAGGCCATTCCGCACTATGCAGCTGATGTCTCCATTGTTTTCTCCTTTTGTGACAGTGACATGACTCACAACACTATACAGGTTCTCCCTGTCCTGAATCATGTTGGTCACAATCTCCACTGCTAGGTTCTGCCAGTTCTTTCCAACCCACTGGAGTTCGGGTTTGGGGAACCAGCCTGCAGATCTACAGGCCAGACCGATCCCCTGACCCCGGGGGCCCAGCACATCAATGAACACGGGAGCCACAGCTGCAGGGAGACAGGGAGTGTGTGTATCAGGAAATTGTGTCTTTGGTAGCACCATGTGATTCCCCAGCTACTGCTGGGTAGAGGGGGGTGTGGCTGGAAAGCTCCATTCCCATATGTGCAAAGCCTCCCTGGGACCCCTCATCTTGATGACTGCAGGAATTAAATAATGCCATCTTGCATTTCCATAGAGCACTGAGCCCTGAAATCTCACTGAGGAATGTACAGGGTGAAGGTGCTACACAGAGATCACTGCACCAGCTGCTGAAATGCAGCCACATCTGGGATGGAACCCAGCAGCTGTCAGAATCACTTCACTTCAGTACAGAGCAGGAATTGGGTGATGGTGACACTGCCTACATCACTGCTACGACTCCTCTTGTACCACCCTCCTAGTACTGTCCCCTCTGGTGTCTTTCTCCTGCACTGCTAATGGTGCCCTAGGACAAGCCACCCCTCCTGCTTAGGTTTCTGTCTCCCTATGCTGCACACAACCACTCTCCCCTCCTTTAAATCTCTCCCTAAAAGTACACATCTCCTGTGGAGCCTTTGGACTAGGAGCCACCAAAGATGAGAGATGATTTAAAACAACCTCAATATTCTGCATTATCACAGGAGGGCCCCTAATGGGGGGCTTGATGTTTCTGAACTATATTGTCCGGGGTTATGTTACTTAGTGACCTCAATGAGCAGAGACCGTCCCTTCCACTGCCCTTGTGCAGCACTGAATGCGGGGTCAGGTCCAGGGAATAACAAACAATATCCCAGCCCTTAGATACTGCAGGGAGAGTTTTAGGGAGACTGAATATAATTGTCACCTGAGCTGGGATTTGGGCAGAACATGGGGGTAAAGGTCCCACTCTCTCAAACAGCACCACCATGAACATGAGAGCTGAGGACTGTAGCTTTGCATCTCATTGAAATGAGGTCATTTAATGCAGCATTGACCCTGCTGGTACCACAGTGTTGAGTGCGAGGAGAAAGTGCCCCCTACTGAGTCCTCACACAGCTCCCTGCAGCACAGAACCGTAGGTGCCATGTTGGGCTCAGTGTTGGGGTGCCCCAGGGGTACAGTACTCTAGTGCTGCATCTCACCTGCAACTCGTAGCTCAATGGTGGCTTCCTGGGTCCATTCTCGGTTCATCACAAGACAATGATATTTCCCATCATCTGACACTTGGAGCTGTTTCAGCTTCAGGGAGATGTTCCCACTGCTGAACTCCTGCAGGAACAGCTCCGTCCGGGTCTGGTAACCCTCACCAGGCAGGTCCTGAGAACCCTCATCCGAGTACTTGTGAACTGGGATAAATCCTGATCCAGTTTTCCTCCACAGCACTTCCATGCTGGGCAGCTGGGACGCGGGTAAGAGCTGGCAGGGTAATACCACATCCCGGCCAACTACCCCCACCACAGGGTGCGGGGAGCCAGCCAGGGAGAACTTCTCTGCAATAGACAACCCCAGGAGCAGAGTGAGTGAGAGGAATGAGGAGAGGGCATCACTGAGCCAGGTCCCAGCTATACAAACACAAACTGAAACAGAGGAGAAGGCATCACTGAGCTAAACATAATTCCCTCAGCCATGCACAGCTTGTAGCAGACGGTTCCCAAGGTTGAGCCATGTGTAGATCAATTGAGTTTCTCTCAGTGTGGACGCAAGGCAGTGCAGCCAGACCTCAACTGGCACAAATTAGTCCTCCAATGCTGTCCTACAATCCCCTGGAAACTCCTCCAAAGGTGCCTGTCTTGCAATCTACCTACACTCTATTGGTAGGGGATGGCCCCATCTAGAAGCCACCTGCCAGTTCATAGCACCCTGCACAGCCCCATGGCACCTAGTTACAAGCTCTTTCCAGTGTGAGAAACTTCTTTGATGGACCGGTTTCAGATCCACGTAGCCCCACAATGGCTGCTGAGAGGCTGCCTCAGAGGGCTTCTGACTGGCCTGAGGGTATCGGGTCTTTGATGACCCTTTGGACCACCACACATCCCTTCCATGGATTCAATACCCCAAACAGAAACTGGCTTAGATGGGGAGTCACCCTTCTGGATATTGGTGTCTGGGGGAAATTAAGCATCTGAAGGTGATTTATGTGATGTCTGCACAATAGCTGTGTCTGAAGCAGTGGTGCCCAAACTTCTCCTGTTGTGCCGCCCCTACCAGTAGTGGAATCTCTTCACACCGCCCTCCATTACTGCACAGCCAAGACTTTCTCAGCTTGGGCTGATGGGGCAGCTGGGGGCAGAACTGGGGGTGGGGATGGAGCTTGTCATGGTACAATTCCCCACTCTGAACCTTAGCGTCCAAAAGATGGGGTACCAGCATGAATTCCTCTAAGCTCAATTACCAGTTTAGAACCTGTAGCGCTGCCACCAACCAGGAATTCCAGTGCCTGGTACACTCTGGTCCCCCCAAAACCTTGCCCGGGGAACCCCAAGACCCAGA